>NC_061091.1:54682327-54807993 GCF_015104395.2 Macrobrachium nipponense
AAGTAATAATATAATAATAATAATAATAATAATAATAATAATAATAATAATAAAACTTTAATTACAAAATTCATAAAGGTCGAATTTTAAAGAGATGAAAATGACCTTTTCCATTTGAACTTGTAAAGATAATTCCTCTTTCTTACCGAGATGAGAGAATTTTTATGGTAGATGCATGTGTTTACTTATATTTTCAAATAATAATAATAATAATAATAATAATAATAATAATAATAATAATAATAATAATATAAGTAGTAATAATACGATAACTAATTTCAAAAGAAAATTCTTCCCTTCGTCTTTTTCTGTATCAATTTCCCTACCTCATAACTCCAGTGACACTCGGAGCTTAACAATGCCATACAATGGTCAACGAATTTAATGGTTTTATGTAATCTCTCTCTCTCTCTCTCTCTCTCTCTCTCTCTCTCTCTCTCTCTCTCTCTCTCTTGTATTTTAATGAAAATATACAGTAATTTGTGAATACACAGTATTGCACATGAAAAAAGTAAATTAGTGATAATTTTAGAGATACAGCCCTAAGAAAAATTGCAAACTAGTGAAATTTTCCCTGTGGATATGTTTTCAAGAACGTTGTTCCGGCTTACGACGATTTTCCGGGTTACGACGCATCTTAAGAACGGAACCCCCATCGTAACCCCGGGGGGACTGCCTGTATATATATATATATATATATATATATATATATAGATATATATATATATTATTTATATTATATATTAGATATATATATATATATATATATATATATATCTTTAAGGGTACTAGTACATTTTATGATAAAATAATAATTTACAGTACTAATTTCAAATAATATTAAGTTTAATGAGATTAACCCTTTAACGCCGATTGGATGTATTAAACGTCAATATAAATTGTCTGTTGGGTGCTGATTGAACGTATGGTACGTCGATATAAAAAAGTTTTTAAAAAATTCGCGCAAAAATAGTTATAGGCCTACTAGGCGAAAACTTTTCAATCACGCGCCTTGGGGGATGCAGGGAACTCACGGATCAAGGTGTTGTTTTGTTTACAATCGTTACCCAGGTGCGCAAGCGCGAATTTCTTTCTTCTTGCACTAAAAAGTATCAGCGACACATCTCAGAAATTATTTAGTCACTGACATAATTTTTGCACCATTTTATATTAGCCATTACATGGAGTATTATATATGAAAATGTGTGCAATTTTATATAGAATACAACAAAAAACCACTCATGGTTGTAGCTTTTATCAGTTTTGAAATATTTTCATATAAATAACAATAAGTGCCAAAATTTCAACCTTTGGTCAACTTTGACTCAACCGAAATGGTCGAAAAATGCAATTGTAAGCTAAAACTCTTATATTCTAGTAATATTCAATCATTTACCTTCATTTTACAAAAAATACGAAGTCTCTAACACAATATTTCGATTTATGGTGAATTTATGAAAAAAACTTTTTCCTAACGTCCGCACGGTAACTTTCCAAAAATCAGAAATTTATTCGTCCGATTTTCGTAATGTTTGCACCGTTTTATATTATCCGTTACATAAAGTTTTATGTGCGCAATTTCATGTAGAATACAAGAAAAAGCAACCCATGGTTGTAGCTCTTATCAGTTTTGAAATATTTTCATATAAATAACGATGTGCCAAAATATCAACCTTCTGTCAACTTTGACTCTACCGAAATAGTAAAAAAACGCAATTGTAAGCTAAAACTATTACATTCTAGCAATATGCAATCATTTACCTTTATTTTGCAACAAATTGTTAGTCTAGCACAATATTTTGATTTATGGTGAATTTATGAAAAAAACTTTTTCCTTACGTCCGCGCAGTAACTCTTTCGCCCGATTGTTGTAATGTTTGCACTGTTTTATATTAGCCGTTACACAAAGTTTTATATATGAAAATGTGTGCAATTTCATGTAAAATACAACAAAAAACAACCCATGGTTGTAGCTTTTATCAGTTTTGAAATATTTTCATATAAATAATGATAAGTGCCAAAATTTCAACCTTCTGTCAACTTTGACTCGACCGAAATGGTAAAAAAAAGTAATTGTAAGCTAAAACTATTACATTCTAATAATATTCAATCAATTACCTTTATTTTGTAACAAATTGGAAGTCTCGAGCACAATATTTCGATTTATGGTGAATTTATGAAAAAAACCTTTTCCTTACGTCCGTGCGGTAACTCTTCCGAAAAAATCAGAAATTTTGTTGTCCGATTGTTGTAATGTTTGCACTGTTTTATATTAGCCATTACATAAAGTTTTATATATGAAAATGTGTGCAACTTCATGTAGAATACAACAAAAACAACCCATGGTTGTAGCTTTTATCAGTTTTGAAATATTTTCATATAAATAATAAATAGAAAAAATTCGACCTTTGGTCAACTTTAACTCTATCGAAATGGTCGAAAACTGCAATTATAAGCTAAAACAATTACAGTATAGTAATATTCAATCAATTACGTTCATTTTGCAACAAACGGGAATTCTTTAGCCATTTTGCAACAAAGGGAGTTCTTTAGCACAATATTTCGATTTATGGTGAATTTTTGAAAACAACTTTTTTTACATCCGCATGTTACAAATTCATGCATCATTTTGTGATAATATTTTCTCTGTGTTGCTTTGATCGTTTTACAATTTATATATTTTTTTCATTTTTGATGGTTGCATACTAAACTTCAGGCAATGACAAAAAGGAGTCAAAAATGAAATCTTAATCTTGAAAATTAAGCGTGCTGTGATTTTTTGAAAAAACTTTTTTTCCACTTAGGCGCTCACTCGCAAACACCGCCGGCATACGGGAGACACTTTCGGAAATACCTGCTCGGCGTTTAAGGGTTAATATGAAAAGTGATAATTCATAGTCTGATGCAAAATTAAAGATGTGCTAGTTTACATATGGTGAATTGACGGTCTAGTTACCAAAAGTCAATAACCGTTTTGAGCTTGTGTTTATCGGTAAAAAATACACATTATCTTAAAATGAAAAGGTATTGGTTTTATATGCAATAATTATTATCATAGCTGATTACTTCAGAAAATGACTTCACAGTTGCTTGACAATTATTTGGGATATCATGTGGAATCTTTAAGCATGGATAGCTCCAAAATTTAATAATTTACAACAATGTATTTTAACAGTTTACTATTATTTGAAGGGTTTAAGATTAGATGAGTAACCAATAAACATTGAAAAAGGCATATTTGTGTATTGCTGCACATTGGTCTTTCTAATAATGAGTTTCAGTGTGTTTATGCTTATTAAGTCCCTTTGCAGTGACTAATTTTTTATCCATCAAACTCCAATTTTTTATATTTGCAAGATTTTTTTTTTCCTATACAAAACCTAAATCAGATTTTTTAATTGATAAAGAAGAGCAATTACAAGAATTTAGACAAATGGTATATTCAGTTGATTTTATTTCCAGATGACGATATCTCTTCGATTAGAGGATAAAATGAATCGTCAGTTGTCTTGTGTTGTGGAAGATGGTGAAGGTGCTGCTTCTCTCACAGATGAACTTGTTAGATACGGGTTCATTAGCCAGGTAATGTTTTGTAATTTTAATATTTTAGACATTCATTAAATATGTACCCCACTAGTAGTTTGTTTTGTAGTGTTGATTGGCGTTTATGAATATACTTCAGGATAATTTTTAATGATTATACTTGTATGTAGTGTTTGCTCATTCATTATGTTTGTTATAATTTATTAAATAAGATCTAATATATTTATGAACAATAATCCTTTTGGGCTTGCCCCATGAGAGTTGAGAATGTTAACTCAGAGGCCTTGTTAACCTATACATATATTTATAATATCAAAATAGCATGTAAGACTGGCAACTTTTTGGTTACTGTATAATATAGGGTTTTCTTGGCCTGAATCAAGAATATGAATTAGAAGTAAGTTACTTTATGGAGAAATTATAAATTTTTTATATAATTTTAATTATTAGGATTTCCCATAACTTTTTTAATGTAAACATTGACAAAAATCATAATTTACTGTATTGATGTTTGAAGTTCAAACAGTGTACACACCACACTGAAAATCACCAGCATTTTGGGCAATCAGAACTGTGATGCAGTGGTCTTTTGCCAAGGTATTTAGTTTTTGAAGATAGTGTGTTATTATTTCTAGGCTCAGAATGGTTTTTTGCAGTGTGTTTATTTTAAGATAAAAAGAATATTTAATTTTTATGTACTAAAACCTTCAGGTTGTGCAAACTTCTTGTCTTTCAAGGTTTTCACATCACTATACTGTTGAAATACCCCCATTGTAATGATGCACAATACCAGAAACTCTTATGTCCTTATTGTAAATATGTAGAAAATTTTTTGGATTATAAAATTCCATGTTTTTAGGTAAAGTTTTATTTTAGTTTCAGGTAGTTATAGCTTCAAAAGCACACGCTTTGCATAAGTATAGCTTAATTGTAGAAGTATCTTTGCCAATATTTATGACTCCAAGATCATCTCAGGTGTTCCAATATTTGTGACTCCAGGATCATCGCAGGTGTTCAATTTAATTGTAATTTGCTTGGGGAGGGTTGTCCATATAACCAAATACGTACTCAAACTTTGCTCTGTTGTAATTTCAGTACCATGACTTTTAAGAATTTAAATTTCATTTGGTTTTGGGGCTCACAAAGTACGTATATTTTTCTTCGCTTTACCCATTTAGTTTTATTATTTTCTGTGTTTTAGTTATAATTATTTCAATGATAAGCTATTGTGGTTGTCAGTGAAAATTCTATGATTATATACCATAGCAACCTAGCTATTTCAAAATTCAATCTACCTAGTTTCATTAGGTTTGCTCAAATTACTTTAAAAAAAAAATAGTTATAGATGAAAGAAATTATGCACTTATGATTTTTGGTATAATAGCTACAATTGTAGAGCCAATTAAATTTCAGTTTGGCATGTCTAAGTTGAAAGTGGCTAACATTAGTGATTAAATGGTAGTTGCTGCAGTAGAAGTTCTGGTGTTTTCAAGTGCATATAAACTTTTTTTAACTTTTTAATTTTTTCTTTTTACATCAATTTAGTTTTATGTTTTATTCTCTTGTTTTTCTTTTGTACATTTCCTTTTCTTCATGTATGGATATTTAAGTTTTGTTTATTGCCTTCCAGCTGGTTCCATAAGAGTTCATTTGAACTGTACAAATTATGGAGGTTACTTTTAAACTGGTATAGTATTCCTTCACATCAGGGAGTTTGGGTTAATTGTTAACTTCCTAATGCTGTATTCTGCTCTGTATTTTTCATTTGTTCCTTCCTTTTCCCACCCAGTTGTCAAAATGCTTCATGCCAACCCTCTGAGATTTTAAAAAATTTAACCAATTGCTCCGATTAAATTATTTGATAGTAATAATTTTGCGTATGTGTCTGCTGTTAGAATTTTTCTGCGGATATTTGATGAATATGAACTGCTTAAGATGAAATGGGGATTTAACATTTATATTACTGCCATTAAAAGAGACACTTTTGAAGGTAACCAGCCTTCACTCTTTCCAATTAGAGCTAATTTTTAAAATTAAACAGTTGGTATGAGGATCATATTTCCTCCATAGCTAGGACTGCCTCCTCCTCGGACTTCCTGTAAGGTCAGAACTTGTGTGCATTTATATTATTTGTAAAATAGACATGCATACACTCCTGAACATTATGAAATGCACATGAGAACATATGAGATGCAAAAATCCACACCTTGCTATGCACATTCAACCCCCTGTATTCGTGTTCTCGAGAGATTCGTGGACTCACCCATTCACGGATTTTTCTTTGCACCACATCTACCCATTAATAGTGGGAAATTCGCCTATTCGCGGATTTTTCCAACTATAAATATTCACTAATTAGTGTATTTTGTTGTTATTTTCATGACTAAATACATTTTTGTGATACATAAATGACTAACTAATTTTTAGATATTAATATTGATTAATACTGTATTAGTAAGTTTAATAAGACTAAATGATATTATATAATAAAAATAATAATTCTCTCTCTCTCTCTCTCTTACAGAGATGTATATTTTTTGTATGATAAATAAATAATTTACATATTTTAAATATTAGTATGAATGTAAACTGCCGAGAACAATTTTAAAACTGGCGCGCCGCCAACTCAGTAGACTCGCCACCATCCTCCCACTCTCCCATTGGTTTCTGATGCTAGTCTGCCGTAAGATCCTGCTCTCCTATTGGTCAGTACTATCTGTCCCATCATGCCCCTATGTAAAGGCGTTCCGTGACCATTTTTTGCGGCAGCGTTATCGTAAACTCCTGGAATTCGTTCATTCACATATATTTCGTTTGTTAACATAAATTCGTGTTAGTGATTTCGCTTTCGTTGTACTGTAAGTTACTTTATCGTGTTGTGTGTGAACTTAATGACTTACGTTATTAGCCATGGGTCCCAAGAATGTTGCTGAAGTTCACGGAAAGAAGAGGATGTTTTCTATGGAGACGAAGATGGAGAGAATCAAGAAGTGTTAATGTTTTCTGCCATTTGTTAATGTGTTTCGTAAAGTTTAGTGTTAATGTTTTCTGGCATTTTTTAATGTGTTTTGTTAAGTGTTCATGTTTTCTGCCGTTTGTCCTCCCCCTCTGTCGCCACTTTTGGACATCGCCCCACTCGAAAGGTAAGGCTCCACATTTTACAACATACATGTACACACAGTATTTCTTGTACCCTGTACACTAATACACTTTATTTACAGGTACAGTAACGGTTAGGTTAAGTGTTGAATGGTCCCAAATTGTTGTATTTCATTGTTTATTGGTCAATTTAGCTTTATTATAAAATTTACTGTGGTGTTTTTGTAGGGCTTGGAACGAATTAGGCAATTTACATGTAAAACATAGTTCTAGATACGAAAAAATCAGGTTACGAAGGCCGCTTTGGAACGGATTAATTTTGTAACCTAAGGCACTACTGTAATAATAATACGTAATAATATAATAATAATAATAATAATAATAATAATAATAACAATAATAATGTATCTGTTGGAAAAACTCTCTATCTCGAGAGTATATATAATGTTCTAAAGGGTCCACAATAATACAAAGTCTTGCGTGTCTGTGTATACGTAATTTTTAAAGTTTACACGCAATTTTTAAAACTTTACATACAAAAAGCTTTCGAACCCTCCCCTGGGTTCATCTTTAGTCCAAATGAACAGTTAGTTACAACATGTACATGTTGTAACTAATTGCTCATTTGGACTGAAGGTGAACCCAGGGAAGGGTTTGAAAACTTTTTGTAAAGTTTTGAAAAGTATACACGGACTCGCGACACTTTGTATTATTGTGGACCCTTTAGAACAAAATAATATACGTATCTGTAATTACAAAATTCATATGTGATAGTATTTTAAAGAAATACAATAATCTTTCTATTTCACTCTTTTAAATAAGGATAACTCTCTCTCTCTCTCTCTCTCTCTCTCTCTCTCTCCCCCTTCTCTCTCTCTTCTCTCGTCTCTCTCTCTCTATCTCTCTCATCTCTCTTCCTGTCCCTCTCTCTCTCTCTCTCTCTCTCTCTCCACACAAGATATGTATGTCAGTGGTAACTCTCTCCCTCTGTTTTGGCTGGAAGCATTAGAAGTGTATGTATATATCTTCAAGGGCGTTACTATACATTTTATGGTAGAGTAATATACTACAACTCTAATTTTAAATAATTTTTAATAATAAATAATAATAACCCTTAAACGCCGACTGGACGTATTTTACGTCGACATTTTTTGTCTCTCGGGTGCCGACTGGACGTATTTTACGTCGACATACAAAAGTTTTTTTTAAAAATTCGCGGAAAAATACTTTTAGGCCTACCAGCCGAAAACTCTTGAATCACACGCCTTGGAGGATGCTAGGAGTTCACGGATCAAGGTGTTGTTTTGCTTACAATCGTTACGCAGGCGCGCAAGCGCGAATTTCTTTCTTGCCGCACTAAAAAGTATCTGTGACACATCTCGGAAATTATTTCGTCACTTTGACATAATTTTTTTACCATTTTAAATTAGCCGTTACATGGAGTTTTATATATGAAAATGTGCGCATTTTTATGTAGATACAACAAAAAAATACTCATGATGTAGCTTTTATCAGTTTTGAGATATTTTCATATAATAACGATTTTAAGTGCAAAAATTTCAACCTTCGGTCAACTTTGACTCTACCGAAATGGTCCAAAAACGCAATTGTAAGCTAAAACTCTTATATTTTAGTAATATTCAATCATTTACCTTAATTTTGCAACTAATTGGAAGTCTCTAGCACAATATTTTGATTTATGGTGAATTTATGAAAAAACTTTTTCCTTACGTCCGCGCGGTAACTCTTCCGAAAAAAATCATACGTGCGATTGTGGTAATGTTTGCACCATTTTAAATTAGCCGTTACATAAAGTTTCATATATGAAAATGTGCGCAATTTCATGTATAATACAACTAAAAATAGTTGAAGGTTGTAGCTTTTCTCATTTTTGAAATATTTGCATATAAATCACGATAAATAGAAAAAAACCCACGTTCGGTCAAATTTGACTCTACCGAAATGGTCGAAAAACGTAATTGTAAGATAAAACTCTTACAGTCTAGTAATATTCAGTCATTTATCTTCATCGTGAAACAAATTCGAAGTCTCTAGCACAATATTTAAATTTATGGTGAATTTTAAAAAAAAACTTTCCTTCCCTCCGCGCGCGGATTCTCCGCCACAAATCTCCGAAATGCGTAAGTCCCATTCTTGGAATATTTGCTCCGTTTCATATTAGGCATTTCATAGAGTTTTATATATGAAAATGTGCGCAATTTCATGTAGAATAAAACGTCAGATATGGTCGAAAACTGCATTTGTAAGCTAATATTCTTACAGTATAGTAATATTCAATCATTTGTCTTCATTTTGAAAGAAATTGGAAGTCTCTAGGACAATATTTAGATTTATGGTGAATTTTTGAAAAAAATATCTGTTTATGTCCGAGCGTTACGAATTCATGCATTATTGTGTGATAATATTTTCTCTGTGTTGCTTTTATCGTTTTACAATGTTTTATATACCAAAATGATTGCAATTTAGTGTACATTACAACGAAAAAAAAAGTAACTTGTTACCTTTAACAGTTTTGCGCACAGCGCGATTTGAATACAATTATATATGAAATTTCATTTTTGCGCTATCATATATTGCATTATTTAATATATGATAACTGATAATTTTTTTCATTTCTGATGGCTGCATACTAAACTTCAGGCAATGACAAAAAAAGGAGCCAAAAATGAACTCTTAATCTTCAAAACTAAGCGCGCTATGATTTTTTGAAAAAAATATTTTTTCCGCTTCCGCGCTCACTCTGAAACGTCTCCGGCACACGGGAGACATTTTTTTTTTTACCGCTTCGGTGTTTAAGGGTTAAGTTTAATGAGATTAAACAATAACAATAACATTCTCTCTCTCTCTCTCTCTCTCTCTCTCTCTCTCTCTCTCTCTCTCTCTCTCTTACTTACATATGATTATTTGTTTTTTAATAAAAATAAATGATTTACCTACCGTATATACTCATGTAACACGAGATCTCACATATCATGCGACCCCAAAATTTTTGCCCCAAAAGAAAGATTTGATCATGTATCTCATGTAACATGCGAGTTTAATTTTTGAGACCAAATTACAATAGGCTAACCTCTTTTCCTCCTGTTTATGTTCATCCCTATTTTCCATTTTTTAGTTAGGCTAAACCCCTTACCTTTTCCTCCATGTTGTTATCTATCCCATCTTCTAGTTCAGTTAAAAAGAGTAAAAGAGAAAGGTAAAATATCATCAATAATGTTGTACTTGTTGTGTAAACACATACAGCCAGAAACAGCTCATTTACTATGAACAACCGAATCGGATAATACAGCGGTTTGCTTGCATTTCAACCATCGTACGATAGTAAAAAATTGCCGTAGTTATGTTACAAATGACGCTAAATAGAATAGGACTGATATATTTTTACCTTACGAGATCCTCATTCTCTAATGGAGAGAAGATCGGCAAAAGCATATACTACTGCTAAATTTAAGCTGCTATTTGTAGCTGAAGCTTAGAAAAGAATGTTCATCTGCTAACGACTATTTATCATGCATCGGCAATATGGAAACTTCGGTATAGCACCATCAAACTCGACCGTAAACAACATTTGAGAGAAATGTGTTTTAATCAAAACTATTTGGCATGAAAGAACACATTTTACTGTGTACGCTTCGATAAAAGATAGATATGTAAAGGTCTTAGTATGCTGATGAAATAAATTGAAAATATCGCTGGCAATCTGTTGATCTTTATTACACAATAAACATACCCTCAGTGCCATCTTCTAATGAAAAATAACTAAATTTTGTTCACAACGATATGAAATCAAGTGATATTTTGACTTGAAACACTTCACATAACGTAAAATATACCTTGTCCCATATCAATAGAGTATCTTGAGATTCACTTACGCTAACTAGAAGCAAGAAAATTGCCCTGATTTGACTTCAATACAGCAAAATAAACTTACCTCGCAATCATCCTCAGCTGATTTCCAAACCAAAACTTTTTTATTTTTTTTTATTTTATAATACAACAATAGTAATATGAAAAAACATACAATATTATTGGATGCAGTGAAGTAAAGCATAACTTTTTAAAAGATCCATGGAAAAGATGCATAACCATTATGTGTGTATTTTATCAAACGATACTAGTATGTGAATATTACATACGCTAATTTTATATCCCATGTATGATGCAACCCCCTGAAAATTAGCTCCAAAATTAGGTGTTCAAAAGTCGCATGATGTGCGAGTACATACAGTAATAAATAATTTTCAAATATTAATTAGATTAATGAAAGAAATAGCAATTCCCAATCTTTTTATCCACTTCAGGAAAGGAGGGCAGGCAGTAAATGACAGTTTGATATACTATTGGTGGAGGGGAAGGAGTTTTGAGTCGTTAGGAGTAACTCTCTCTCTCTCTCATCTCATCTCTCTCCTCCCTCTCGTCTCTCTCTATCTCTCTTCTCTCTCTCTCTCGTCTCTCTCCTCTCTCTCTCTCTCTCTCTCTCTCTCTCTCTCTCTGTTATTGGCTATATGTATATATTTTTAATAGTAAAATGTCAAGATGACTTTGAAATTATATTAATAATATAATCTTAAAGATTAATACAGTAATAGGATAGTAATTTATGGTATATGTGAAGTAGGATGTTATTTAAGGTATAGATTTGGTAACTGAAGTTCAAGATAGGCAGTTATAAGCATTTTTAGAGGGGGCTTCTAACTATTTCTGGGTTTCAAATATTCGTGGGTGTGTTTGGTATGCATCCCCGCGAATACGGGGGGAACTTATACTGGTGATCCCAAATATCAAACAGCAATTTACCAAACAATTATGTTCTTTTCACAGCATAACTTATTGTAATAAATTCCACACTAGTTATTATTAAAAACACCACCACAGAAATGTGTTATTTTCTATATGAGGTTTACCTAGTAATTATATCGCTGTATTAGTTTCCATGTACGGCAGCCTAATTCAAATTTCGTGGGTAGCAATTCGATTGCACAATGTAGGTATACAGTGCCGTTCCCCAATGGCAATACTAGAAACAACTTGGCTAAGCACTTCATTCTGTTTTCTGCTGCGCTTGACTAAACATCAAGTGTTTACAGCAGCTTGTTCTTATTTTCGGTTATATCACCGGATTTCAGTCGCCTTTGAGCAGGATGAGTCTTTTCTTTTGTTTGTCTAATTCAGATTATCATCAAGCCGGATATTTGCATTCCTCATGAATAGTTCTTCAATGTAACACCATTCAATTAGGCCAAATACTTTTGCATTATGTTTGACTTACGTGCAAGTTGTCATTTAATGATTGACTTAAGTACTAATCTTGATTTTACATCATTCCTGTAGGCCAAAATTTTGTTTTTAGATTTTGTTTACCTGTCATAAGCTATTAGCAAGACTCCAGTAAATAATTACCTTCATAATTCTCAAGTGTTATTCCATTCTTGTACAGGCAGTCCCCGGGTTACGACGGGTTCGGCTTACAATGTTCCGAGGTTAAGGCGCTTTTCAATTATATTCATCAGAAATTATTTCCAAGGTTACGACGCATGTTCCAGGGTTACGTCGCCTACAACGCTGATCTGACAGAAGAAATATGACACCAAAAATGCTAAATAATCAATATTTGAAGGTTTTTTGATGAAAAATGCAATAAGAATGCAGTTTACATAGTTTTTAATGCACCCAAAGCATTAAAAGTAAGGTTTTCTTAAGATTTTTTATGATGTTCCGGCTTACGACTATTTTTGGGTTACAACGCATCTCAAGAACGGAACCCCCGTCGTAACCTGGGTACTGCCTGTACCTCAAAACCTTTGCATTTATTATTTACTTACTGGGATTAGGCTATGTGCAAGTCGCCGGTTATACCATGTTTTTGAGATTTTGTTTACCAGCCATAGGCTATTATAGTTGTAAGTCACCAGTAAATATAGTTATGTTAAAGTAGTAATTTGTGAATGTTAAGACATTCTTTTAGGCCAAGCTTTTGCAGTTAGGCCAACACATTTTGTTTTGTTTACCGTGCCTGCAATACTCATCACTTTCCTTTGCAGAAACTAAAAGTGCGGAGGTTGGAAAGTAGTAAGGAGAGAATGGTGTTAATATTTGGCTACGGGGGCCTTTGGGAGAGAAGGCTTGCATGGCCTCGGCGTACGGAGGGTATTTTCCTGGTGTCACACAATTGTGAATGTTTCACATCTTAGTTACTAGCCTCCAGCTTGCTTGGCGGACTGGAGCACAGGCCACTCAAGTCGATTAGCAGGGCACACAATCGGTTACTGATCTCGATTACTTTGAATTCCTGATAACTCTTCTAAAGATTTCATTTTGAGTAATCGGTTATTTGTAAATATTCTTTTATACTATTAGAGTCAAATTGTTTTGAGACTTTAATAAAAAATACTACTTAGTGATATAAATATAGTTTTTTTTTAAGTGTTATGTTATTTAAAAATACATACATATATATGAATACATATATGAAATGATTTTTCATATATTTGTAAATGATATTTGTTTTAGTATTCGTTATCACTAATTGGGGAATAAAAGTAGTTTTTTTACATTTCTAGAGTCCAATTGGCTTTAATACTTTAATGCAAAAAAGACTTTATATGAAATTAGTATATGAAATGCTAAAGTTATTCATACATTATGAATGCTTTCAGACCTAGATGCCAGAATTTCCTATAGTGATAGTATATATAAAGTACAGTACGTTCCCCAATTATGCGAGAATTTGGTTGATCCTCAGCCTCACAGAACTGGAAAATCGCAGATTTTGATACACATACCTTAAGGGAATAATTCCATTAGAGCGGAGGCAAACAGCAACTTACCCAGTCAAACTTTTTTTATACTACCCAGTCAGCTGTAAATTTTTCTAATATGAAATTGTTCTTATGGATAAATAAAACATCAAAAAGGTTTCAATAACTTGAAAAAGTTTAAAATTACACCCAGGATGGTGAAAACGCCCACTCGTAAACGCTGCCACCATTGGGTGCAAGTGTACAGTAATTTACTTTTAAAAACCTTTTGGATGGAATTTCCTCTACCTATCCTCTGGTGAAGGAAGGCTTTGTGAACCATTTGATGTTTCGGGGACTGGTGGATCATGTGTGCCCTCCCGTTAGGACTAACAAACTTGGTTATGAGCGCCTGTCTCAGGTTATGAGCGCCTGTCTCAGTTTCTTTGTCTGTCACGTTCACTATGTAATCGTTTTCATCTAAATGTATTTATTCTACGATAAAAAAGAACTAATGAAAATTCAAAATTTGATATGAAATTTCAATTTCTTAAAAGAAATGATAAAAATTCTTGAAAAGTTTAGATCAAACTATTTTTTTCCTCTCTCTCTCAAACACATCTGCTTCTCTGTTAATCACTTTCACTAATCATTTTCATCAAAATCTATTTCAACAATAGAAAAAAAAAATAAATGATCAAGTGCCAAACATTAGTCAAAGCAAGTTAACCTAGACAAAAAAAATTTTACTTCATGTTCAGCAATGATGGATTTTAAGTTGTCGACTGCTGCCAAAATGGAAGTTGCTCTTTCCTTCGTCTTTAATTCAAGGACAAGCTTTTTAGTTTAGAGAAAATAGGCCTTCCTCTTAAACTTCTAGGCAGATGCATCATGATGCGGATGATCAAAATACACTTCGCAGATCTGAATGATACGTATGGTGATGTTTATACCGATCATTCATATACACTGCACTATGACATCACAAATGTGTGAGGATGAGCCTTCCGTCTTAGCTAATGGCTGAGCAAAAGCCTTCAGAATACACTTCGCTGATCTGAATAACACCTATGGCGATGATGATGATGATCAGAATACACTTCGCAGATCTGAATAATATGTATGGCGATGATGATGATACCGATCATTCATACACACTACGCTATGACGTCACAAATGCGTGAAGTTGAGCCTTCCATCTTAGCTAATGCCTGAGCAGGAAATCTTTCTCTCACATTCCCCCCATCCCTTCTCTCAGATACCAGCGAACCCCACCACCACACCCACCTAAAATCCTTGAAAAGACAATAGATTTGATACGTTTGTGGCACGTGACTCGCAGACTTTGAACGGCTTCGCAGATACAGAAAATCTATTTTTGAGAACTAGCAACCGCATAAAAGGGGAATTGCACAATTCGAACACATATTTCGGGACCGGGCTGTATGTAGTTAGTAATCAATTAGGTATTGATTATTTTCATGATAGTAATTAGTAACCGAGATTACCAGAGGCACAGGCATTTCGCCTCGCATCTGTCGCCTACCAACTCCCCTCACCTCCCGCCTCCCAAACCTAATGCTAGTTCTCTCCTTCTACCCCCTCTTATCTTAGTCATTTGCTCTCGCACCTGGCTCCATTGCTTCCTTCCCATGCCTTGACCAGCATTTTATGTCAATTATCATGAATTTATCAATGTAACAGTGAAGTGTTGTGCAGTGGAGGAGGCGGCTACTTGTACCTCGACTCTCACTGTCCCAATCCCCTGTACCAGGGAGAAGACATACTGGAGGTCCAAGGGAGGTTGGCAGGTTACATAAAG
This sequence comes from Macrobrachium nipponense, assembly GCF_015104395.2. Taxonomy (NCBI): domain Eukaryota; kingdom Metazoa; phylum Arthropoda; class Malacostraca; order Decapoda; family Palaemonidae; genus Macrobrachium; species Macrobrachium nipponense. Next base: position 54,697,550 of record NC_061091.1, read on the forward strand.
ATAGTCGCTCCTTCAGTTTAACCTGTTGTTGGTCCCAGGTATTGACAGACAGCCGATGGAAAGACACCTTTGTGGATGTGTTAGAGGAGGTGACTATCTGGCCCCTCAGATTTCCTAGAGTTGAAGTCACTGTCCTGCTTCTCTGCACCGAGGAGAAACATACTGGCAGTTGAAGGGATTCTGAGGGGACTCCTGGTATAGTTGCCCCTCGTTCAAACCTGTAGCTTCTCCCAGGTATCAGCAGACAGCCATTGAATCATCCTCCTCCTCCTCCTCCTCCTCCTCCTTCCTCCTACCTCCCTACCTCCTCATCATCCTTACCTCCTCCTCCTCCTCCTCCCTCCTCCTCCTCCTCCTACCTCCTACTCCTCCTCCTCCGCCTCCTCTCCTCCTTTTCTCCTCCTCCTCCTCCTCCTCCGCCTCCTCCTCCTCCTCCTCCTCGGTCAAACTTGTTGTTGTGCGTGTATAGGTTATAGGTTTTGACCGAACGCTGCTGGAAAGGCATATTTTTTAGGGCAGAGTTGTTGTTCTATTCTAGCGGTTCGTAACCTCGCATATCGCATCGATGGTGTGATTCTTACATCTCTTGACCTCTGAAGAGGTATTTTTCAGTCGATGAAGCCTCATCCCCTTGCAGTCATGCTTGCCTGATTCCTCACAGTCAGTGTTCGACTCGCAACTTGGCTGATTCGACTCATAATCAATGTTCGACTCGTGACTCAGCTGATCCGACTCTCAGTTGATTTTCGACTTGCGAGTCAGCTGATCCGACTCTGAGTCGATTTGTGACTCATAACTCATCTGATTTGACTGAAGGGAGTCCGATGGGGTTTTCCCCCCTTCGGTTGAACTTGTCATGCATTTTTAGTTTTAGACTGAATGCTGCTGGAAAGGCTTCTAGTGACTGGTGCTCAGTAGTTATCGGATTAAAGAAAAGGTACTTATTTTACTTAATTAGTATTAATATTGAACACCCTGTGCTAGTGCTTATATGTTGGAAGAATCGCAAGCGACCTCTTGCTTCCGATAGCCAGTCCTCAACCAGGTGTTCGCAGCCAGGTGTGTGTACTTACTCGCCTTCACATATATGCTCTTAAAGGTGGAGATACTGAATTGTCTTCTGCTGAAGAGGAAGTGGATCAGGACTTTGCCCCTGCATTGGTATATTTAAGCTCATCAGAATAGTACCGATTCTTATGATGAGCACCAGGTATTGGCACTTAGGCACTCGAATCTCTCTCGTATTGGGTGTCATTTGTTGAGCGCCAGTCCCCGTCCAGGCGCTCTGTGCCGTCTGAGGCGTCCACTCCCTTGCTCCAGCTCGCTTGGTGCTATACATGCCTCACTTGGCACTAGCTGTTGGTAGTCTGGCACTGCCTGTTGGACTCCCAGACAACACAGTCTCCTCATTCATCTTTGTTGATACTAGGGGATCTTTCGCTAGCCACCACTTGAACAGGACATCATGAGAGTCGAGGAAGAGGTTCTCTGTGTAGTCCTTTTCAGGAAGTTTCAGTCACGGAGAAAATAGATGCATAGCGCAAGGTGGCAAGTTCTTGCCAACTTTCGGCGCAGTCAACTACTCTATTCTCTCTTGCATTCCCGTGAACGAACCAGTTATAGGAAGAGAATGCTCCGTATGGTGGGTGAAAACCTCTTCTCTCCCTTCAGGAAGTTTTTTTTTTTTTTTTTTTTTTTTTTTTCCTCCAAGGCGAGTAAGTTTTCCTAAGTTTTTGGATTGCTATCATCACCACAAGTTGGTGATAGTATGTGTTATTGCTCTCTTCTGTTAGTTCTGAGAAGAGTTGACAAAAACAGTCATCCTACTCTCTTTTTTTCCCTCTACTTTCTGGGTTACACTGGGCAGGACGAGGGAATAAGAGGAGCTCTACGGATTATACTCCCAGAGTTCGGATGCGAGAGCCTATGTTCCTGATTCAATCTTAGGATCTCTTCAGTGTTCCCATTTTGGGAATAGCCAGTTCAGCATGACCTAGTCATCTTTGATGTCCTGTTATAGTTGTGGAAGCTTCCCTTCGGGGTAGTCTCACCTTTGCTCACTTCATTAGAGAATGAAGGAGGTCTGCTTCCAGTCCTTATTCTTTTTCTCTTTGATGGGAAGATTTAGGCTGACACTCAATCAACAGGAGTCTATGAATATACTTGTATACATGGTTATTAGTTCTCCTATTATTATCTCTTCACCTTTTCAGTAAGGTGCTGAGTTTTGAGAGCCAGGGGGTACAGTGAACCTGGAGCACCTACCAGTCTCAGTGGATGGGGCTTGACTTTATTTCAGTGTAGGTGTCAGTGGTTTTTGGTAGTTTTAATTTGGTGCTGTGCCCAGGGCAAGGTCGGGCACCTATCATACTTTGCTAGCCATATGATCATTCCCCTCACTGCAAAGTTTCCCCTAAGTATGAGGTGACCCTTGGCTTTACCACCACGCCGCTTCGAGCTAAGATGAGCACTACCAGAGGCAGTATTCATCTGCATAGCTCTCTTAACTGATAAGAACTGCATCTTAGAATTGTTTTTTCAATGCTAGCAACTTTTCTATTTCAAATTCATTTCATAACTTAATGCTTTGGAGTAGAATATTTCCATAATACCACCACCTTTCAATGTGGAATCGGCTACATAATTACGTACTAGGTAAGTCTCATATACAAAAATATTTTTATAATAAAATAGGTTTTTGTATATACTACTCACCCAGTAATTATATGATCGGAGCCCACCCGCCTCTCCTCTGATGGACATTATGCATAAAATAAAATTAAATGCTTAGCTAAGTTGTTGCTAGTATTGCTGTTGGGGGACAGCACTGCATACCAATTCTGAGCAATCGAAGCGCTACCCACGAAATTTGAATTAGGTTGCTGTACATGGAAACTGATAGCTATATAATTACTGGGTAAGTACTATATATGTAGTACTTTTTCAGTGACTCAAAGAGGTGCTGTTGAAGTCCTTCAGAACTGGTGTCCAAAAATGATCCTGTAAAGCAAAATAAGTTTACATAATACAAATTATATAAGCCATTGGTTAATTCAAAATATTTTGGATCCCTGCCCATTTTGGCACAAAGGGAAATGAGAATTCTGGTTAGGCAGCCAAAACTACAGATCATTAAATAGCTGTTTGTAGAAAGATTGAACTTGATATCAACAAACTGAATCAGATCAAATCCATGATTGGAATATGGCATTCTTCAAACCAGAAAGAAAGCCACAGTGAAGTTGTCTCATCTCTTCTTTGTATTCTTTGTATTTATTAAACTGAATTGACCTACCAGTACTTAATGACCAGTCCACATGAACCAATCCAGGTATGCAAAGAATCTTGATCATTACTAACAGATAAGCACATCTTTCGTGATTGGCCAAACTTAAACCAACACTTAAGCGAATTTTGCCAGAATCTACATTGTTTTCAGTTTATCAGTTATGAAAGTTTAAAGAACTGCTAGGCGTCAGATAAAATATCAGTTCTGTTGTTGAAGAAAAACCCTTTGGGTCAGCCCTATAGTTAAATATTTTGGCTTGGTTATTTGGTTAAATTAATAAATAATGATGGACAAAAAAATTTAATTCTAAAGCCATGCCTTGATTCCCATCCTATCATGGGTACCGTAGGCTTTTCCAAGTTTATTTTTCAGCACTCTTGCCTTGAAATGTTAACAAAGCATAGTTTTTTTTATCTGAACAAGCAGCACTGGATTTTCTATTTGAGATGTCATAATTTTATTCATGTACAGTAATTTGAAATTTGTGATGGTAATATATTGCATTTTCTTATAGAGAAAGCATAGGAAAAATTGTTAATAGTATTCTATTTTTGTATTCTTACAGATGGACAAAGATGAAATAACGAGTTTAATAGAAGACCATTTAACGCGTGTCCGTAATGGACTTAACGTAACCGGATTAAATGGAGGTATTGGGGCAACTACGCAGGGTCCAGATGCTATTGCCAAAATGCATCCCCCACCCATCACTACAGCCAGCAGATAACACCGTGAATAATCTACATCTGCTGCCAGACTCAGCCCACTGCACTTCATGAAGGGCTCATTTTAGTGCATTTACTTTAGGAGACTGTGTAGGACACATTTCTGGGTGTTGTTCTAATTTAAACAGCACTCACTAATTGTTGATGTACGGCAAGGTCTAGAAGAAGCATTTTGGAGGTACTTAGGTGCATTTCAGTCAGCATATACTGGCAAGATATTTTTTATTTGTTTTGTCACAATTTTATTTTTTGGTTAATTGCTAGTGGCCTCCATAATTATTGTGATATGACCTTTTCAAGCCCTTCATAAGGTGTTATGATGATTAAGGTGCTTCCCTGCGCCCTTTTCCTTCTCTAAGCTTAAACCAAATAGAAAAGAAATTGGTGATGAGAGTATATTTGTGTAAATGTATATACTGCTTTTGGGAGGGGTTTGACTTTGGAAAAATGAAGGTGGTGATGATTATGAAGAGTGAATGGATCTTTTGATATCTTTTTGTCATGAGTAGTATGTTGCTGATGGTGATGATAAATAATGTTCATAGTAATAATCTCCCGTTGCAGTGAGTTTATTGATTTGAATGGTGAGCGTGAGTCGTTGCTGTCATTGTGTTTCTCCTGGGAGACTTGGCGGCACAATTGTATCGAGTAACCTCATGTATTTTTTTGTATATGGTGGATAGTGAATATTTTTATTGAAGGACATATCGCAATTCAGAATAATAATCAGACTTTACAGTAAGGAATGAAGTGCTTGGCCATCACATTATATATGTAAGATGTTTCCTTGGCTGGTATTTCTCAGGTGCTGAAAACAGATGATGGATCTGGTGTTGATACTTTTACATGACTGTACAGATATTAGAGTCCCATGCATGGATGTTCTTTTGAGTAAAATGGTGATCGCCCTATCCTTTTATCCTCTTTATAATCATTACCATTAGTTTATTCATTCATCATTTGTGTTTTGTCTACTTACAAATTTTACCGTTTTAATTTTTTGCTGACAATTTTTATATATTTGTACTTTATTTTAAAAATTATATTTGTAGCCTTTGGTTCTGCTCTGGGAAATTTGTCATAGGCCCACTACAGAGGTGATGATCCGTCAACAGTATTTTTTCTTAAAATGGCTGCTACTTTGGCCTTGTAGATTACCTTTGAAAATTATGGTACATCCAAAATGAAACCAGGGTGTCAGGTTTTTTTTAACTTGTTGTGACCTTCAGTTTCTGCAGACTGCTGTGCCCAGTAAAAGGTTACAAAATACCATGAACATTGATATGTGGATCCAATATAATTATTAATCATTAAATGTTATGGGATTCTTTTTGTTATGTATGAAAGAAAACATTTTCTTTTTCTCATCAAAATTAAAGGCAGTGGCATATAGCAAGAAGTTTTTTTTTTTTAGTCATTGCAGTTCAGTTTTCTTAATTTCTAAAAGATTTTTTAATTTCTTCTGCTAAATCTTCCTTTATGGCCAATTTCTCTTTACTGCCTTTCTGTTTCTCTACATAGTTTTGTCATGCAGCAAATGGGCTCGGTTATATAATTACAAAGAATAGTTCACAGATGTATTTTCACAGGCTTGGTTATTGACTCTTTTAATGGAAAGAGCATTCTGTGTGAACTTCAAAAGTTCTCAGTTCCTACTATGGCATTATTTTTAATTAAGCAATCCACACAATTGCAAGTCTCCTTTAAATGCATAGGGATTTTAATAGCTTATCCTTGAATGTGGCATATCTTTGTAGTGTAGTGTGGATTTGGATCAGATGTTCAAGTTTGTTTTGTTCTAAATGAAATATTTTGAAACTTTTTATTCAGTGGCATAAGATTAATTGTTGATCAGTGTCAACAGGTTTGATTAGATTGTGTTATAGTATGTCCACATAATGGTCATTGTACTTGTGTATTATCTAAGGTATGGTCATATGTTATTATCATGGTATAAAGACAATTAGGATTTTCAAATGCAGCTAATTCTTACCATCTTCATGGCCAGTTTTTCAAAGTTTGAGTGGTGCTGAAGTAATTTCAGTTAAAACTGGTAGCCAGTATTTGATGTGGCAGTTACTCATCAGTGATTTGATTGAACTCACCCTTTTGGTTGCCGTTGTTTTGAAGATGTTCACTTGAATCTGAAGGAAGTTCAGAATATTTCTAAGAGTACGTATGTTGCCAATTCCAAGACAGTGATATTTTGAGACATTCTCATCTGATAGGTGCTATTTTTTTCCTTAAATAATGGAAGATGATTTAAATAATAGTTCATTACTCATCTTGTGTTTCTGAAAAATTTCCTGTATGTATTGAACATTTGTTTGAACTTGTTCATGAAAATGTTTTCAGGAAAAAATTGCTTTTGGGGCTGTTTGCTTTCAGCCATGCCTGTATTTCCATACATCTCTTATGATAGTCCAGTATTTTGAAATTCACTTTACACAGGGAATTATGGACTAAATTAGGGTCATAGTTGTTTCAGAATCAAGTGTGCCCTGGGTTTGGTATCTGCTTGAAATTAGTATCAGTATTTTCAGTGTTAATTTAGTCGTTATACTTTTTGCAGGTATCATAAGTTACATGCACCTTGTAAAAAAAGAAAAAAATATTGTACATAGTCTCACATTTTATAGCAGTCTGTCTCCTTTTAAACTGAAATGAATGGGGATTTGTATTACATGACCAGCTATTCAAGTTTATATTAATACAACATGTTACTTCATACTTTTCATTTGTATAATGTTTGTTTGTTTGTAGAGAAAGGTGCATCTTTATGTTATGTTTATTAGGGGCCAGATTTTATTTTATTTAATGGTTGGCTATGGTGTTCATATACACCTGGGATACCAGTGAGTTTTAGTTTTAAAAAATCATTTGTTCAGAGCTCTATCAGTAGATGATTTATATAATAGATCAACAAAATTTATTCTTTCTACCTTTATCCAACTCTGGTATAGTAAGTTGAGATGTTTTTCAATGAAGAGTGCTTTACCATACAACCAATGTCCAATTAACATAATCCAGGTCCTTTGACTGTTGTCTTCTGTTGACAATATTTAAGTATTATTTTTTTACATAATACTTAAAAATTAGTATATGTAATTCTCTCTCCCTTCTGTAATGAGTAACTGTTAAATATAGTTTATTTCAGAATTAAAACACTCAGGTTTGGAGTATTATCACCTGCAACTAATTGCTATGCGTCAAGATGATTTTAACCCCAAAGAGGTAATATTCAACCTTTTGATACAAAAAAGTTTTATGGGGTGTAATTTATTGCTGTATACAATAAAGTATGTCCTATAAATTTGATTGGAATAATAATTTCTTTATCTTATCTGACATGCTTTCCATAAACAATTGAGGTAAGGGTGCCCAAGTTATTTTTACATTTCAAATATTCTGGTTTTACATTTTTTTTTTATTTGCCAAGTTTTGTAGTAAAAATTAAAATTCACGAATATGTAAATAATTTGTATTACTTTTGGCTTCCTTATGTTTTTTGGTATTAGCTTATGTATACGTAATGCAAAGCCAAGCTCTGCATTTTTATTATCAAATGTTTCTTTTTAAAATTTTCTTATGCAAAATTTTTTAAAAATGTACTAGTCTGAAAAATTCATGCAGCAACTTGATAAAGGTGAAAAGGATTGCTTGAAAAATCTGAGAGTTAAGCAAACTTTCGTCATTCTTAATATCATTTATTTAAGACCAAGTAACATGCACTTTTTTGTAATTTTTATATTGGTGAAACAAAAACGAAAACAATTTTGTAGGAAAAGTTGGGGTAATTTCTAGTAAGTCCATGTTAAGTCCAAATTACCACTGCTTTATTGAATACGACTGGTCTTTCATTTTTCATAGAATTTCCTTCATTATGCTAGGCAGGGATTCCATGCACCAAGGAAATATCACCCTTGTGAAACATATTTGAAGAGCCTTTATGGAGGGCTTTGTTATGGGAGAATGTTATTAACAGCCAGATTCCATCTTCTTATGTGTCACTATATCTGCTCGTGGACATTTTAAATGTAATGGAATCCAGAAGTCCTGTAGACACTACTGGGTGTTCATTATTATCTCTATCTTTAATGCATTATAGGTTATCAGTCAATAGTATTTTTTTAACCAAGAAATACGCTTCTACTCCTGTTACTCCATAGTACTTGTGGGTAAGTTTTAGAGCAAAGGGCATAAACTTAGTTTGTACTTTTGTGGTATTGACAATTTTATTATAAGCAGTCACACCACTTGGAGCCTTCAGTCATTAAGTCATCTGTCTAGTCTAGTGTGGCTTGATCCCTTGACTTCCCATCCCCCACCCCCCTTTAAGAGGTCAATGTCTTACCAGCATTCTTAGTTTGTCATTTAAGAAGAAAGGGTAATGTTACAAGAAAAAATTTGCTGATGTACATTGCATCACAGTTCTAAATAGAAAAAGGCTTAAATTCTTGTGCAAGTGCAACACCAGTAAGCAAACCAGAGGGGTAGCCTGACGTAAAAATTTCAGATATTTAATCATTTATAATTGGAGTAATAGTTACAAAAGTAGGCAGCACTTGTGATTTTATTTTTTTCCATTTACAGGTATTTAAGATATTTGTTATGGAAAATGTGTATGAAAATATAGGTACTACTGTGTTAGGGAGGATTTTTAAATGGAAAATGAAAGGTACATTGAAGGTTTGTTCCTTCCTGTGGTTTGTTTACATGATGTTCAGATGTACAAAGATGATAAAAGTTTTTAAATGAGAAACTGTGATGTACTGTATTGGTGATGTAAAGTGGTAGTTGGTCACGAGGCACAAAGTTGTTTTCATCCAAATGAGAGGGTGATTTATAATTTGTAAGGCTTTGCTTTATATAAGGGTCCAAAATAATAGTTTTCTCCTTGTATTCAATTATTTATTTTAATGTTTATGATGCTTGACTGTTTGTATTGTGAGATTTTTTTGTTTGTTGCTCACTTCTCTCCTTAAATATTGAAATTATTCATAAGGGTTAAGTCACAAGAGTAGTAAAAGTTCATTTTACAGAAATTAGCTTGAGTGTCTTAAGCTTTATGGATAAACAAGTTTGGGTTTTTATGAAATACATTCAGGAATGTATTTTAATGAGTTGACTGACTAATTGTTCCAAACTTTTATCTTAAATTAAGTAGCAATGTATTTGAAATTTAAGCATCATTTACATTTTATCAGGAGTGACTTACAAAGAAATTGTATGGATTTTTATTATGAAATATTTTTAGTTCACTTATGAGAAAAAATGGTTTTACTCTGGAACTGGGCCTCAGGAAGCTATGTAAGCACATCCTGTAAACATAAATCTTTCCTGTTTGTAGTGGGGGTGAAACTCAAGGGGGTTCTTGGAAATGCCCTTCTCTACCATTTATGCTTGCCAGCTGGTCCTTCTGCTGTGGACCATGTCAGTTTATAATGGTTTCTTTCTTTTAGATGAAATTTAATATTTTATTATTTACAGGATATAGCAAAAGTTACTCATTGAAAAACTTTTTTCCAGTATTTTTAATTTTACATCAGTCCAGTTTAGTGGAAAAATGTATAAATTTCTTGAAAAAGTAGTAAAGGATATTGTAATGCGCAAAAAGAGTCATGTATTTTCAGTACTAAAGTTTTTCTTCACAGTTAGGATATATTGGTAAATACAAATGTCAGAATGCTCAAATTTAATATAGACTTCTATTGATACTTATTATTGACAAACTAGTGTTTACTTACAAAAATAGTAGGCACAGTATATTTGGTTCATGGACTGGTAGTTTTTTAATAGTTGCACATCTTTAATATAAAATGCATTTTATATTGTCTAATATTCTGTTGTGATGCTGTTTAAAACTGCAATTCAGCATTTTTTAAGAGTAAAATTCTCTTTATGTGATGTGATGTAACTATTTTTTCAGTTAATGTAAATGTTCCAAGCCTGCATTGATGAAAAATAATTGATTAATACTTTGTGAAATATTTCCATCATCTCATTTGACTTTTGTACTTCCCTTGCAAAACAGGAGAAGTTTGTATCACCAAAAGAAAGAAAAAAATGGATTAAAGCAGTTCTTGGCACATATAGCATAATTAATGGCTATCTTTTGCTTTATCCCTGTACTGTATATCATAGTCTGGCCAATCAGTTTAAGGGATTATCTTTTTAGGTTTGTAAATAAATTTAAGTTGCAACCAGTATGGTGCATATATATTATTATGAACTAGGCATTTGCCTTAATTTTTGCTCAATGTTCTATATATTTCCCAATCATGGTAAGATGGTGTTACCCAATGAGGGTTAGTGTAGGAGGAAGGCTTGTTCCATGTTCACGCAGCAGTAGCAACAGCAGCAACAGGTGCTGTTTGCTATTTGCCAACCATGACCACACCTGGGCTGTTCCCTTAGCTTTTCTGTGAAAAGCTTTATATAGTTTACATTGCAGTCTTTAATAATATTTATGTTATTCAGAGTATCAGACAGGCCTGTTTTTGATATCTCATGAGACTTGTCTTTGGATCACGGTTTAGAATATTACTTTCATTTATTCTTAACCCAAAGTGTGAAGATTTGTGTATACAGTATTTATGCAACATCAGATTATAATTTTCAAAATACTAAGATTCCTTTTGAAAAACATGATCTAATCAACAACTAAGTCGTGACCCAACATCTTCAGTCTAGATAGCCTACATCTGCTGGCGTCTCAGCAAGCCTGTTATCATCCTGTTCTATAAGACATCAGGAGATTCTAAGGTGTTACAGCACACCTGAGGTACTTCAGTGACATATCCATAGCAGGTGTGATCACTGCAATGAAAGCCTCTTGAAACAGGCAAAAGTGAAGACTAACATTAAAGCCTGGAACTGTCTTGATCACATTATGTTCCCTGCGTGTAAACACTGCTCTCAAAATTAAATTAGTAATAAGAAGAATAGTTTTAATATCCTTGTACAGAAATGTGTTATCAAAAATCAATTCAGATACAAATAACTGATTTACTGAATGCATTTCTTTGGTGGCCTTTGAGTTTGATAATTTCTTGAATGTAAAACTCCCTTCTGGCATAGTGGTTACTGCCGAGTATGATATTAACCCTTTAACGCCGATTGGATGTATTAAACGTCTATATAAATTGTCTGTTGGGTGCCGATTGGACGTATGGTACGTCGATATAAAATTTTTTTTTTTAAATTCGCGGAAAAATAGTTATAGGCCTACTAGGCGAAAACTTTAGAATCACGCGCCTTGGGGGATGCTGTGAGCTCACGGATCAAGGCGTTGTTTTGTTTACAATTGTTACCCAGGCGCGCAAGCGCAAATTTCTTTCTTCTCACACTAAAAAAAATCAGCGACACATCTCGGAAATTATTTTGTCACTTTGACATAATTTTTGCACCATTTTATATTGGCCGTTACATGGAGTATTATATACGAAAATGTGTGCAATTTCATGTAGAATACAACAAAAAACAATTCATGGTTGTAGCTTTTATCAGTAGAAATATTTTCATATAAATAACGATAAGTGCCAAAATTTCAACCTTCGGTCAACTTTGACTCTACCGAAATGGTAAAAAAACGCAATTGTAAGCTAAAACTCTTATATTCTAGTAATATTCAATCATTTACCTTCATTTTGCAACAAATTGGAAGTCTAGCACATTTCAATTTATGGTGAATTTTTGAAAAAAACTTTTTCCTTACGCCCGCACGGTAACTCTTCCGAAAAAATCATATATTTATTTTGTCAGATTGTCGTAATGTTTGCACCATTTTAAATTAGCTGTTACATAAAGTTTTATATATGGAAATATGCGCAATTTCATGTAGAATACAACTGAAAACAACCCATGGTTGTAGCTTTTATCAGTTTTGAAATATTTTCATATAAATAACGATTTGCCAAAATATCAACCTTCGCTCAACTTTGACTCGACTGAAATGGTAAAAGAACGCAATTGTAAGCTAAAACTACTACAATCTAGTAATATTCAATCATTTACCTTTATTTTGCAACAAACTGCAAGTCTCTAACACAATATTTTGATTTATGGTGAATTTATGAAATAAACTTTTTCCTTACATACGCGCGATAACTCTTCCAAAATTGTCCGATTGTCGTAATGTTTGCACCATTTTAAATTAGCCGTTACATAAAGTTTTATATATGAAAATGTGCGCAATTTCATGTAGAATACAACAAAAAACAACCCATGGTTGTAGCTTTTATCAGTTTTGAAATATTTTCATATAAATAACGATAAATAGAAAAAATTAGTCCTTCAGTCAACTTTAACTCGACTGAAATGGTCAAAAACTGCAATTGTAAGCTACAACACTTACAGTCTAGTAATATTCAATCAATTACCTTCATTTTGCAACAAATTGGAAGTCTCTAGCACAATATTTAGATTTATGGTGAATTTTTGAAAAGTTTTTTTTTTACTTCTGGGCGTTACGAATTCATGCATCATTTTGTGATAATATTTTCTCTGTTGCCTTGATCGTTTTACAATGTGTTATATACCAAAATGATCGCAATTTAGTGTACAATACGACGAAAAAAATTAATTCATTAGCTTTAACCGTTTTGCTCACAGCACGATTTGTATAAAATTATATATGAAAATTTTTTTTGCGCTGTCATATATCCAAATATTTATATATGATAATGATATTTTTTTTCATTTCAGATGGTTGCATAGTAAACTTCAGGTAATGACAAAAAAAGGAGCCAAAAATGAACTCTTAATCTTGAAAACTAAGCGTGCTGTGATTTTTTGAAAAAAAAAAAAAAAATTCCGCTACGGTGCTCACTCGCAAACGCCGCCGGCATACGGGAATTGATTTTTAAAATACCGCTTCGGCGTTTAAGGGTTAAAAAATGGTCTTTTTACCTCTCGCTTGCAATACCATTATTTAAGTACTTGAGTCCTCCCCTCTCCCCCCCTCTTAAAAAAATAAAAAAACTCTAGTACTAGCTGTATGCTTGGCCTTAATGAAAGATTTCTATCCCGAGAGGGAAAAAGAATCTTATTTATGTGAGGATGGAGAGAAAGACTGAAGTGAGCCGTACTGAAACACAAACCACACCCCTTTCCCACCAAATTGATGGATTCCCACCAAATTGATGGAAAGAGACAAGACGACAATCACGACTGGCCCAGCAAGCAGACGGTAAGATTGCAATCGTACCCCATTAAAATTCGTGTTGAAGTAGTGTGGGAAAGTACTCCTTTGGTAGACAGCCGAACCAAGCATAAAAACCTTGTCTACTACATGAACGCCTACGTCTTGAACATCCCAACCACAAATTATGAAAGACTAAAATTACTACATTCCCAGACAATGTGTAAGAAGATAAAATGAAATGAGCCAAAACATTAATGTCAATACAAATGTTTTCAAATTATCTTTTATATAACAAAAGCAAAATACTTTGGAACAAAAAGTAGTTGGGCCCTCTCTCCCTTTGGGAGATGGACCAGCATACTCATAACACAAGTGATAAAGCAGAGGAAAAGGCACACCATTTTGCATCTGTCCTAAGGAAGTTCAACATGGGAAACAAGGCAAGCCGTCTAAAAACATTGACATCCACGGAACTTCTGGGCTGAATAAATATGAAACAAAGCACAGGCTTCGATAAAAAAAACCGACTTTGGGGAAGGAGAGCGAAGCAAAAGACCACTTTTCAAGCGCCACGAGGTTTCGACCCTAGTCGATGACCAGCATCCACCTCGTATGAGTTGCCAGATGCCACAGATTCCTTGCTTTACAATCTTTGATGATTTTTAACAAGTTTCCTACTGGTGCTAGAAGATTATCCTATTGTTACGACCGAAGGTTTATTAGCTATGAAAAATACAAATTGATTAAAAATGTCATATTTATATACAGTACCTTATACCATGACATTTCATATACCTCATATCAACTCCACGTTTCCCTTGTTACCCTATCGGACTGATCTTCAAAAAAATGTTTCGACTCCATAAAACAGGAAGTTGAGGTTGGACAGCATGCCTCTACATCCACAGAATTGGTAGTCGACATGGATGAGCGAGATGAAAGTACAATGCCAGGCTCTGCTTATAGTGCTGGGTCCAGATTTGACAGACTGATGGCCCTCAAGGTACTACGAGCTTTGCATATATCTGTTTATACCCTAGGGCTGCCTGCAAGAAAGGGGTTCACCTATCCTACAAGAGTATCTTCATGGTTGGCATGGGAAAATACCCAGACTAATTTTAATATTAGTGAAAATGTTCCTACAGAAATGGGAAAATTATATTTTACAAAGGAGTATGCCTGAGCATAAGCTGCTAAAACTTGGTACTAACAAGATATTTGAATGGAGGCAGGCATGTAAAGGGGGTAAGTGGTAAGGGATCTAACTCGCCATGCCATAATCTATCCCTTTTTCCTTATCTGCAGTCAGCTTATGGCATCGAGCCACATTCTGAATGACCAAGTTGAAATTTCATCTTTTTTTATTGTATATATGGTGTTTGTTTTTCTTGCACAGCATAAATTTGAACAAAAAAGCCACCTACAAAAGGTATGAAGGATATATAATTGGATGTTAGTATAACCAGATATAGTATTCTGTGTGGTAGTTACTGCAAAGTGTATACTGGTTGGTTTCATTTGCGGTAGAGAGGTTGAAAAGCAGTCAAGGAAGGCAATAGTTGCTGCGAAGTGCACACTTGTTGGAAGACAAACGATGTTTGCTGGTTTCGTCAAAGGTGGATACCACTGAAATTTTTTTGGCTCCTTTCTTGACTATTCTCTGTCTCTTGACCTATCTTCTGCTTGATCTCCTCTGAGGAGTACATGCATGAAGGTAGGAGATGAGCACAAGCTTTTCAGCAGCACCAGTCCAGGTGTGTATATCAAGCTCTCCCCAAGTGAGACCGCAGTGCATGTTCATGGTTTCCACAAGACCAACTTCGTAGGCAGCTTTGCTGGAGTACTGACAAATGTTTCTGTCGCTCAGTATTCCAAATGACCCATCTCTCACTGCTGTTTCCACTTGAGAAGATAAAGTTGTTGAGTTTCCTAAAGCAGTTGTAAGGCCTGTAGAGATATCCCTGCAATATCAGGCAGACGCTATACCCGGACACCACTAACTGTCTTGATACATCATCTACTGTAACTGCTGAGCCTCTATTTACCAAAGTGTCTGTTGTATGCTGGCGGCGTTCGGGAGTTAGCGGCGAAGCAGAAAAAAAGTTTTTTTTCAAAAAATCACAGCACGCTTAGTTTTTAAGATTATGAGTTCATTTTTGGCTCCATTTTTTGTCATTGCCTGAAGTTTAGTATGCAATCATCAGAAATGAAAAAAATATCATTATTATAAATAAATACTGGAATATATGACAGCGCAAAAAAAAATTTCATATATAATTGTATACATATCGCGCTGTGAGCAAAATGGTTAAAGCTAATGAATTAATTTTTTGTTGTTGTATTGTACACTAAATTGCAATGATTTTGGTATATAACAAATTGTAAAACAATCAAAGCAACACAAAGAAGATATTATAACAAAAAGATGCATGAATTCGTAACGTGCGGACGTAAAAACAAGTTTTTTGTAAAAAATTCACCATAAATCGAAATATTGTGCTAAAGACTTCCCGTTTGTTGCAAAATGAAGGTACGTAATTGATTGAATATTACTAGACTGTAAGTGTTGTAGCTTACAATTGCAGTTTTCGAAGATTTCGGTTGAGTTAAAGTTGACCAAAGGTTGAATTTTTTCTATTTATCATGATTTATATGAAAATGTTTCAAAACTGATAAAAGCTACAACAATGAGTTATTTTTTGTTGTATTTTGAATGAAATTGTGCACATTTTCACATATAAAACTTTATGTAACTGCTAATATAAAACGGTGCAAAAATTACGACAAAGTGGCGAAAGAATTTCTGAGATTTTCGGCAGACTTACCAAGCGGACATAAGGAAAAAGATTTTTCAAAATTTCACCATAAATCGACATATTGTGCTAGAGACTTCCAATTTGTTGCAAAATGAAGGTAAATGATTGAATGTTACTAGAAAGTAAGAGTTTATGATTGAATTTTACTAGAAAGTAAGTTTTAGCTTACAATTGCATTTTTCTACCATTTCGGTAGAGTCAAAGTTGACCGTAGGTTGAAATTTTGGCACTTATCATGATTTATATGAAAATATTTTAAAAATTATATAAGCTACAACCATGAGTTATTTGTTGTTGTGTTCTACATGAAATTGCGCACATTTCCATGTACAACACTTTATATAATGCCTAATAGAAAATGGTTAGAAAATTACGACAAGGTGACTAAAGAAATTCAGAGATTTTCAGCAGAGTTACCGCGCGCGGACGTAAGGAAAAAGTTTTTTTCAAAAGTTCACCATAAATCAAAATATTGTGCTAGAGACTTCCCGTTTGTTGCAAAATGAAGGTAGATGATTGAATGTTACTAGAATGTAAGCGTTTTAGCTTACAATTGCATTTTTCTACCATTTTGGTCTATTCAAAGTTGACTAAAGGTTGAAATTTTGGCACATCGTGATTTATATGAAAATATTTCAAAACTGATAAAAGCTACAACCATGGGTTGTTATTTGTTGTATTCTACATGAAATTGCGCACATTTTCATATATAAAACTTTATGTAACGGCTAATATAAAACGGTGCAAAAATTACAACAAAGTGACGAAAGAATTTCTGAGATTTTCGGCCGTGTTACAGCGCGGACGTAAGGAAAGTTTTTTCAAAAATTCACCATAAATCGAAATATTGTGCTAGAGACTTCCCGTTTGTTGCAAAATGAAGGTAAATGATTGAATATTACTAGAATGCAAGAGTTTTAGCTTACAATTACGTTTTTCTACCATTTTGGTCGAGTCAAATTTGACCGAAGGTTGAAATTTTGGCACTTATCATGATTTATATGAAAATATTTCAGAAATACAAAAGCTACAACCATGGGTTGTTTTTTCGTTGTATTTTACATGAAATTGCGCACATTTTTTTCATATATAACTCTATGTAATGGCTAATATAAAACGGTGCAAAAATTACGACAAAATGACAAAAGAATTTCTGAGATGCGTCGCTGATGCTTTCTAGTGCGAGAAGAAAGCAATTCGCGCATGCATGCCTAGGTAACGCTTGTAAACAAAACAACAGCGTGATCCGTGAACTCCCAGCATCCCTCAAGGCGCGTGATTTAAAATTTTTCGCAAACTAGGCCTATAACTATTTTTCCGTTAATATTTTGTAGTCGAAGTACCGTACTTTATCCTTGTTTTTTTCTGCCTCTTCTTCCTTCCATGGGAAGAAAAAGATTCTCTCAGAAACCCTCTCACAAGAGGCTCTGTTGGGTCTCAGAAAAGTTCCTCGTTGGACAAGTCGGTTATGTGCTTGATTACCGATCTCAAGGTTTGGGTTCCCTCTTGGTTCCCTAAAAGGCTTAGAGACGAGAGGCGAGTTCACCTGAAGAGGAGGCCATGAGACTTATGCTGATAGATCAGTGCTACGATCTCAGCAAAGGTCCTCTGAATCTCGGGGGTATCCAAGTCTCTAAGCAAAAGACCCTCAAGCCCTTCAAGAGACCGGTCCTCCTGATCAACTCTCCTCTGAGGGAGAACCTCACCATACACCCTAGATTCTTCCTCAACAATGCGGGCTTATGTCTGGTGGGGCCCTAAAACCCCTCCAGTAACATAGGTTCCAGATGCAGAATACTGAGGAGAGCGTTCCATATGATTCCCACAAATTATTCAACTCGCCCCTTCTGGTGTATCCCAAAGAAGTAAAGGGAATGAGCTACATCCTGGTCACAACCAGTGGCGATGACAAGGATTAGGGTCTATAGGAAAGCGTGGTCACCTCGGCAAGATGCTCTCCCGAGGAGAATGCAGAGGTTCTCGGCTTGCTGCATCAGCGCCACTGCTAGCAGCGATATGGCTGGCAGTCATATGGCTACATGGCTACCAGCGATGCTGGTAGCAGAACAGGGCTAGCAGTCTGGCAAAAACATGCATCATCCTCACGATGCATCCCAGCCCTCTTCAAGGTCGAAACCTTGAGCGAAGAGGGCTGTTCAGGGCACCTCCTCTTAGTTTCTCTAGATGTCCTGTCCTGGGGAATGGCAACATCGACCTTGGCACCTGAAAAAGAACAAGGCTTGGTCTTTACAGGTGGGTCTAGCCACAGCTCGGTCCCTGCTCTCGCCCCGCACCACTGCCATGGCAGGGAGAAGACTCACTCCCTGTCTTTAGCTGTGGATGTATGCCCCGCACCACTGCCATGGCAGGGAGAAGACTCACTCCCCATCTTTGGCTGTGGATGTACGTCCTCCCTTAGGCGGTTGTATATTCGGAGAAACTTGAGAACAAGACTTCAACATGGCCCCTGTACCTCGAGCAGAACCCTTGGAACCAGGGGCTGGAGAACAAACCTTGGTTCAAGCTCCAGAGGCACCAGAGACCCTAGTCCCTGGGGACAGCGTCTTGGCACCCACTTCCAAAGGAATGGGAAAGCCAGTAAGAGAGCCAACTGCTTCCTCCCCGGAGGAAGGATGCAGACGCTCAGAAGTCTTGAGGTGCGACTTCTTAGGGGTCTGAGAAGCTACCTTCCCCTCATAGGCCGTGAAGCCCTCGAAGGAGGTGAGGAGCAGCAGACGACGAGGACGAAGACAACGACACCTTCTTTGTCGCCTTCCTCTTTGACAGCTTCCGCAGGAAACTTGTCAGGGTCTCCCAAGGGGCACCAGACAACTCAGCAGGTCCAGGAGCTGGAACAGGAGCAGCTATGGGGCCAGGAGAAGGAGCAGGAAAGGCACAAAAGCAGGCAGGGTCACCTCTGTCACCACCAGAGGAGCAGTAACCCTTGGAACAGGTAGTGGTGCCACCCCAAATCCAGGAGGGGGAGGCACTGCAATCACAGGAGCTGGGACTTGGCATGTCAAAATATGGGGTCTAGTGCCCATCACCACAGTTAGGGACACATTTGTTGGGTGGTGTGACTAAACTAAGTGAGGAGGAGCATAGTAGCTGGGGAGCATCACCATGTTAATGGTGGAGGTGACGACTGTATGAGTCACGGTGCTGCTGGTGCCTCTACTCAAGTGCGCCAGCAATGCTTGAACTAAGGAATGTCAACCAGTCCCAGCAATGTCCACACTTGACCTAAGCTTGACACCTCACCTGCAGAAGCAGAGTTGGGTTAATAGGGGGGTCACCCTTCGCTCCGAAGGTGTATTTTTGAAGGAAGAGGAGGCCCCTAAAGGAGAGTTCCACAGGTCTGTGACCACAGGCATCCCCCCTCCTCTTCCCTCTCTGACTCATTGGAAGGGGAAGAAGTTATGGAGGAGTTATGAGAGCTCCATTTGACGTCCTTGAGGATTGAGAGAGAGAGAAAGTTTCATGGTTTGTGTTGCTGTTGAGATCGTGTAGTATGTATTTGTGTTTTAGTTTTTCCGTGAGAGAGAGAGAGAGAGAGAGAGAGAGAGAGAGGAGAGAGAGACGAGAGAGAGAGAGAGAGAGAGTGAGATTGAGAGGGGGGGGGGTTTGTGGATGTATGGTTAACGATTGAACTGGCTGTTGGTGAGTTCTGGGTTGTCTGCTGATGCTGCTGGAGTTGGTTGCTAAGATCAGAGTTTTAGGTCAGTTTTTGGTCCGAGCCTGTGAGGGTCAGTAGTGTTGGCAGCGTTCTATGAAGAGTGTTAAAGGCATTGAAAGTCAGTTAAGTTGTGTGTTATTGATTTGTTGTTTAGTTGTTGTTAAGTTTGATATTGTTTGCTTTGGAGTTGTTGTGCCTGTGTTGTTAGATATGTTGTGCTTGTGAGTTCCTCTTGGGTTATATGAGTTGTTATGGTTGAGGGTTGTTGCTGTTGTTGGGGGCTGTTGTGGTTTCTTGGTGTGGTTGTGAGTTGTTGAGGGTTGTTGTTGGTGAGCTGTTGTGATTCCTTGGTGTTGTTAGTGGGTGTGTGTGTTTTGCCTTTTTGTGTTGTTGTTTTTTGTGTTAGTGATTGTTTGTGCAGTGGATTTTTCTTGTGGTTGTATTCCTTGTTTGTTGTTGTGTTGTTGAGTTGTGGTTGTGTTCCTTGTTTGTTTTCTGTGTTGTTGAGTTTTGGTTGTATTCATTGTTTGTT
Source organism: Macrobrachium nipponense (assembly GCF_015104395.2). NCBI lineage: Eukaryota > Metazoa > Arthropoda > Malacostraca > Decapoda > Palaemonidae > Macrobrachium > Macrobrachium nipponense. The sequence continues at coordinate 54,717,733 of NC_061091.1, forward strand.
GTTGTGTTGTTGAGTTGTGGTTGTATTCCTTGTTGTTGTTGGGCTTGTGGTCCTTGGTTGTTGTGTTGTTGTTGAGTTGTGGTTCTTGGTTATTATCTTTGTTGCTGGTGGTGTCTCTGACCTCGACCAGCGGACAGCACAGCATAGCCCCGAGTATCTGAGTTGGGTGAGTACATGTGTTTGTGTTTTTGTTCAGTGTGTAGGTAGGTCAATTGTCCTGCATGTATTCCATAGTGTAAAGAGGAAAGTGTGATTGAGGGCAAGTTTGGTAGCCAGATTTGTTAAGTTTATGTGGGGGAGATTTTGCCCACTTGTTTTTTGAGCTTGTGATCCCGCCACATTAAATTTTTAGCGTCCGAACAGGGACTGTTGGTGCGGCACCTGCAGGACGATTGGGGTAGTGAGTTGTGTGATTGGCAGAGAAGGTGAGAATGGAAGGGTTGAAGGAGATGGAGAGGCTGAAGGAGGAGTTGCGGTTGGTAGGCAAAGCTAAGGGAAGATTGGAAGTGGAGAATGAGAGGTTAAAGGTAGGGTATGAGGAGATGAAGAGCGAGTTAAAGGAAATGAGAAGAATGCTAAGGAGTGCGAAAGTGGAAATGAAAGAAGAGGTGAAAGGAGGGGAAGAGAGAATGGTTGAGATAATGGACGAAAAATTTGGAGTAATGATGAATGCAGTGCAGGAGATGATGAAGGGATTCATGGAAGAGGGAGCAGTAGGAGGTAGGCCTACTGGGTCTTGTGATGGGCCAAGAGTGATTAACCCTTAAATGTCGAAGCGGTAAAATAAAAATTGTCTCCCGTGTGCTGGAGGTGTTTCGGAGTGAGCGTGGAAGCGGAAAAATATTTTTTTAAAAAAATCACAGCGCGCTTAGTTTTCAAGATGAAGAGTTCATTTTTGGCTCCATTTTTGTCATTGGCTGAAGTTTAGTATGCAACCATCAGAAATGAAAAAAATTATCATTATCATATATAAATAATGCGATATATGATAGCGCAAAAATGAAATTTCATAAATGACTGAATATTATTAGACTGTAAGAGTTTTAGCTTACAATTGCGTTTTTCGATCTTTTCGGTAGAGTCAAAGTTGACCGAACGTGGTTTTTTTTCTATTTATCGTGATTTATATGCAAATATTTCAAAAATGAGAAAAACTACAACCTTCAATTATTTTTGTTGTATTCTACATGAAATTGCACACATTTTCATATATAAAACTTTATGTAACGGCTAATTTAAAATGATGCAAACATTACCACAATCGCACGTATGATTTTTTCGGAAGAGTTACCGTGTGGACGTAAAGAAAATGTTATTTTTTTCATAAATTCACCATAAATCAAAATATTGTGCTAGAGACTTCCAATTTGTTGCAAAATGAAGGTAAATGATTGAATATTACTATAATATAAGCGTTTTAGCTTACAATTGCGTTTTTCAACCATTTCAGTAGAGTCAAAGTTGACCAAAGGTTGAAAATTTGTCACTTATTTTTAGTTGTTTTGTGTATGAAATTTCGCACATTTCCATATATAAAACTTTATGTAACGGCTAATTTTAAAATGGTGCAAACATTACCACAATCGCATGTATGATTTTTTTCGGAAGAGTTACCACGCGGACGTAAGGAAAAAGTTTTTTCATAAATTCACCATAAATCGAAATATTGTGCTAGAGACTTCCAATTAGTTGCAAAATTAAGGTAAATGATTAAATATTACTAAAATATAAGAGTTTTAGCTTACAATTGCGTTTTTCGACCATTTCGGTAACGTCAAAGTTGACTGATGGTTGAAATTTTGGCACATCGTTATTTATATGAAAATATCTCAAAACTGATAAAAGCTACAATCATGAGTATTTTTTTGTTGTATTCTACATAAAAATGCGCACATTTTCATACATAATACTCTATGTAACGGCTAATCTGAAATGGTACAAAAATTATGTCAAAGTGACAAAATAATTTCAGAGATGTGTCACATACTTTTTAGTGCGGCAAGAAAGAAATTCACGCTTGCGCGCCTGCGTAACGATTGTAAACAAAACAACACCTTGATCCGTGAACTCCCAGCATCCCCCAAGGCGCGGGATTCAAGAGTTTTTGGCTGGTAGGCCTAAAAGTATTTTTCCGCGAATTTTTAAAAAAACTTTTGTATGTCGACATAAAATACGTCCAGTCGGCACCCAAGAGACAAAAAATGTCGATGTAAAATACGTCCAGTCGGCGTTTAAGGGTTAAGAAAGTGAAAGAGAAGGTGGATAAAAGTACGAGTGACGAAGGTAATTTGGTTGTGATAAGTAAGGAAAAGAAGGGGAAGACACAGGATAAGGATAAACCTGAGGACAAGAATACGAAGGGGGCTGAGGAAAAGAAGAAGACTAAGGGAAAGAAGGTTAGCAAGGGTAACGGACAGGATGAGACTAGGACTGAATACATTGGGGAAAGGGCTGAGAATGATTTAGATAGCAGTGAGTGGAAACAGGTAGGTAGAAAGAAGAAGAGAGAAGAAGAGTAAGAAGAGCGTAGTCAAGAGTACGGACGTGTTTGGAAGAGGGAAAGAAGGGTCAGAATGGAAGTAGCGAAAGTGAGAGTGAGCAGGAAGTATGAAAGGCTGTGTATATGAGAGAGGTACCCCAATGTGCACAATACAAGGAATATGGTAGTAGGGACATAGAGGACTTTTTTAAGGAATGTGAGAAGCATTGTGAGGCTAAGTATGGGGATAACAAGAGAGTCTAGGCAAGAGAGTTAGGTAACTTCTTGACAGGATTTTTGTTGAGTATGTATGGGGTGATGATGAGTGTAGGGAATGTGCCGTATGAGTGTGAAAGCCAGGATTGTGGAACAGGCAAGAATGAATGTTGGTGAGTCGTTGTCAATGTATGTCTGTAGGTTAAAAACATCAGCCAGGAAAAAGTTTGGGGATGAAGGGATAAATGAGTGTAAGGAGTTAGTGTGAAAGTTGTTGGCAACTGTGCCTGAGAGTGTATGAGTTTATAAATATGAAACGTAAGGAGAAATACGATGGACGAATGAAAGGTTAGCGTCGAACGACATTTTAGAACTAGTAGAAGATTACGAGCTAGATAGGTGTATGAAAGAGAGTAAAAGTGTTAGTGTTTGGACTGAAGTAGCTGAGGTTATACAAGAGTTTATAGGGAGGCAGTTTTAGAGGGGCCGATGCGAATGGCAGAGCAAGTAGTTGATAGGAGCATTAGAGCAAGGTTGATAGGAGCATTAGAGCAAGTAATGTGAGTGTAGTTAGCCCTAAAAGAGATAGGAAGAGTAGGGTCAGTTAGTTGCGAGTGAGAGCAGCAGTGTTACAGATGTGGTAAGCCAGGACACAAGAAGAATGAATGTCAGTGGGCGTTAGGAGCGTGCTTCGGGTGTGGGCAAACTGGGCATTTAGTGAGTGAGTGTAAGAAAGATAGGGGCATTAGGTGTTACAGATGTGGGCAGATAGGGCATATAGTGAGCGGATGTCGGGGTACCTGTGTGAACGAGGTTTGCAATAATTGTGGAAAGAGTGGGCATTATGCTATGATGTGTAAGGAGCCGTGTGTGAAGTGCGTTGAATGTGGAATGGAAGGTGATGTGGTAAGTGTGTGTAGGCGAAAGAGGATGAGCAAGGCTGGGAATTTGGGAAACTAGGTGTTAAGGGGATTCAGTTGGGTGGGTCCTCTAGTGCGACAGTATGTTCGGGAGAATGCGATGAGTGAGTGGTTGACAGTGAATAAATGTGAGCCGAGTGTCAGTGAGCAAATGGGTCTGGAAGATCGGCAGTTGGTGTTGGTCGAGTATGGAAGAAAGCGGAAGAAGGTAAGGAAAGGGAATGAAAGGGAGAAACATGAACTGCATGATAGAGGGGTTAGTGTTAGTATGGATGACTTTGAGGGAGGAATGATACTTGTAGTGTGTGTGGGTTTGAATTGTCAGGGTTTGGCGAGATTTCGGCAAGAAGGGAATCAAGTGGGTCACTATTTTCGGCAGCAGTCTATGAAGAGAGTTGAAGGCATTGAAAGTCAGTTAGGTTGTGTGTTATTGATTTGTTGTTTAGTTGTTGTTAAGTCTGATATTGTTTGCTTTGGAGTTGTTGTGCCTGTGTTGTTAGATTTGTTGTGTTTGTGAGTTCCTGTTGGGTTATATGAGTTGTTATGGTTGAGGGTTGTTGGGGGCTGTTGTGGTTTCTTGGTGTGGTTGTGAGTTGTTGAGGGTTGTTGTTGGTGAGCTGTTGTGATTCCTTGGTGTTGTTAGTGAGTGTGTGTGTTGCCTCTTTGTGATATTGTTTTTTGTGTTAGTGATTGTTTGTGAAGTGGTCTTTTCTTGTGGTTGTATTCCTTGTTTGCTGTTGTGGAGTTGTGGTTGTGTTCCTTGTTTGTTTGCTGTGTTGTTGAGTTGTGGTTGTATTCCTTGCTTCTTGTTGTGTTGTTGAGTTGTGGTTGTATTTCTTGCTGTTGTTGGGTTGTGGTTCTTGGTCATTGTCTATGTTGTTGGTGGTGTCTCAGTGACCTCGAGCAGCACAGCATAGCCCTGAGTATCTGGAGTTGGGTGAGTACATGTGTTTGTGTTTTTATTCTGTGTGTAGGTAGGTCAATTGTCCTGCGTGTATTCTGTAGTGTAAAGAGGAAAATGTGGCTGAGGGTGAGTTTGGCAGCCGGATTGGTTAAGTTTATGTGGGGGGGATTTTGCCCGCTTATTTTTTGAGCTTGTGATCCGGCTACAAAGTGAAAGGCTATTACAAAGGGGTGACAACAAATACGGGACAGTTACCAGGAGAGATATAGCTTTTTTCCTCTGTCCCTAGCCAGCACTGCCCTTGGGTAGAGGGTAAGAGGTGTGGCAAAATCTGCCCCTTGGTAGAAGATGATCCTTATGCCCTCTGCTTATCATGCTGAGGGCATAAATGTAACCTTGATGATATGTGTGTGGAAGACTAAATCGGTGGCAGGAGGTAATACGCCTCCCACCATGCCTATAGTAGCTAACCTTTCCTCTTGATACATCTCTCCTGGTAACCGTTCCGTACTTGTTGTCACCCCCTCATGGTAGCCTTTCACTTATTCCCCTTCCAGTGAGTCAGAGAGGGAAGAGGAGGGGGGGGGGGGGGGGGGGGGGGCTGTAGTTGCAGACCTGTGGAATGATCCTTTAGGGGCCTCCCCTTCCTTCAAAAATACACTTTTGGAGCGAAGGGTGACACCCCCTATTAACCCAACTTTGCTTCTGCAGGTGAGGTGTCAAGCTTAGGTCAAGCGGGGACATTGCTGGGACTGGTTGACATTCCTTAGTTCAAGCATTGCTGGCGCACTTGAGTAGAGGCACCAGCAGCACCGTGACTCATACAGTTGTCACCTCCACCACTAATATGGTGACGCTCCCCAGCTACTATGCTCCTCACTCACTTAGTATGGTCACACCACCCAACAAATGTGTCCAAAACCATGGTGATGGGCACTAGGCCCCATATGCCGACATACCAAGTCCCAGCTCCTGTGATCGCAGTGCCTCCCCCTCCTGGATTCGGGGTGGCACCGCTACCTGTTCCAAGGATTACTGCTCCTCTGTCTCCTCTGGTGGTGACAGAGGTGACCCTGCCTGCTGTTGTGCCTGCCTCTGCTCCTTCTCCTGTCCCAGCTCCTGGACCTGCTGAGTTGTCTGCTGCCCCTTGGGGGGCCCTGACAAGTTTCCTGCAGAAGCTGTCAAAGAGGAAGCCGACAAAGGTGTTGTTGTTTTCATCCTCGTCGTCTGCTGCTCCTCACCTCCTTCGAGGGCTTCATGGCCTAAGAGGGGAAGGTAGCTTCTCTGACCCCTAAGAAGTCTTGCTGCAAGACTTCTGAGAGTCTGCATCCTCCCTCTGGGAAGGAAGCAACCTGAATATAAATATACATACCCACATGAAGTAAAACAGGACCATAGAAAGGTGGTTTAGCAAATTCATACTGAAATTATAGTACTAAAGGGAGGTGGCTAAAAAACTCCCACTAAAACTACAGTACTAAAGAAAGGTGAATAAGAAAATTCTTACTCAAACTATGGTAACAAAACAGCTCATACTAAAAGATATATAAGAACGGTGGCTCAGAAAATCATTACAGTGTTCACCACGTATTTGCGGGGATGCATACCAGATGCCCTCCCATGGATAGTTGAAACCCCTATAAAAATGCTTAAATCTGCCCATTTTGTTAGTTAAAACTCAAGTAAAACCCACTAAAAATGTTTATAATGGTTTTTTTTAATAGTTAATAAAAATGGGTATTTTATGATGAAATTGATAAGAAACCAAGTATTTGTGGATATTTCTCAAAGAAAAATACAGCGAATACTATAACTTCCCACGAATAATGGGTAGATGTGGTCCATAGAGAAATCCGTGAATATGTGAGTCTCTGAATGGCAAGAGCAAGAATACAGGGGGTCCTCTGTACTAAACCAAAAGTATCAAAGGAAAGTGACTTAAAAAATTCATACTGAAACTACAGTACCCAAGAATGGCTAAGAAAATTCATACTAAACTGATACCAAAGAAAGGTGGTTTGGAATATTCCTACTGGACAGATATCAACAAAAAATGGCTTTGAAAATTCATCCTTAACCTTAAATACCTAAGAAAGGTAGTTATAAAAATTCATGCAGTAACAACATAATAACACAGACATTTATCGGTGGCCTTGGATGTTGGCAATCCAGTTTTATGGCGTTTATCTAGTGAAAACGATAGCTGAATCTTTTATGCATTCCCGCTTATCAGCGCCGATCCCTAGTTACTGGTGATTTTCAGTTATTGTCACTTTGTCAGGAATGGAGCCCCTGCTAATAACTGGGGACTGCCTGTACTGTATACAGAATTCCTCTGTATCCTATAATTAAAGTCCAAGTCATGTATGGTACAGAACTATAGTAAGCTGTCATCCAAATTAAAGACAAGGAAACAGATTTCAAGTTCATGTAGTATAATAGTTAAAATGACTAGCTGAGATTCACACAATAAGCCATTAAAACATCCATAGCAACAATAAACAAAATCAAATTAAAAATATGTAGCAACATGGAAAATGTCTGCACAATATTACTTGACTGATGCAATAAAGCTTTCCTGAATCTACAACTCGGTTCAAGACAATTTTTTAAGCATAGAGTAATTGGAATGGAACATCTAAATAACTGGGACATCTTAGTAACACTTGTAATTTTCCAGTTCAACATACAACTTGTTTGTTATTGAGTTTCTTTTTTCAAATTAGTTTCCCGATAACAGGTTGTTCAGCATAGCATACAGTTGAAAGGTTGTTAAAATTATGCAGGCTCATAACTTCTTACAGGCCTCTACATCTCTCATCTACTCTGGTAATCAATCTCAGTTTCATAACTTCCCTTTTACAATGAAACTTTGGAAATTCTTATCCTACAGATGATTTCCCTGAGCACCTGAACTCAGCATGGACAAGAGATGTCTTTCTAGGTTGAAATGAACCTCAAACCTCTTCATGGCACTGAACGAAACTTTTAATTCTGTTAACCCTCTTACGCCGATTGGACGTATTAAACGTCGAGTCAAAATGTCTCCCATATGCCGATTGGACGTACCATACGTCGACTCAAAAAAGTTTTTTTAAAATTCGCGGAAAAATACTTATAGGCCTACCAGCCGAAAACTTTTGAATCACGCGCCTTGGGGGATGCTGGGAGTTCACGGATCGAGGTGTTATTTTGTTTCAAAGCGTGACCCAAGTGCGCATGCGCGGAATCCTTCCTTCTCGCTCCAGCCAGCATCATCGTAGCATCATCCGTCAGCGATCTTTTGCCGCAATCGTGTTTGACTGAGCTTGTGCGAGACTTTGAACATTTGTGTTGGTACAGAACGTTCATAGAGATGTCTGACCGTCGTATGACACGCGAAAGGCGCGTTTTACCCGTCGGAAGGGATCGTGTTAGAAGAGTTTTGGACTTGGATGCTGGCGAAGGACCCAGCACCCAACCTGACCTCGCTCCTCAACGCCGTTCTGTGCGACCACGTTGTCGATTGAAAGTGCTTCGAATGTGTCTCATTTGCGTTAAGTACCCCAAGGAGCATCAGTGCCGTCCTTAGGGGCATTCGTAGGAATTTGGGAGGCTCAAACCAAGGGGACATTGACGATTATTTATCGGGAGCTAGTGCATCGAGAGCATTTGGCAAGTCCTCATTTTGATGGCGGTTGTCATCCAGTGACGAGGACATTACTCCCAATCATAGTGATGACGAGGATTATTTGCCCCCAATGTCCGTTCGAGGGTCACAATCCCGAAAGTGAACTAGAATTTAGTAGTTTTAGTGGCTACTTATGAGGGGAATCTGAGGAGGGGGAGGACGATGATTTAGGATCAAGTTTTTGTTGCCGATGATGATGGGGATACAGAAAGCGAAGGCTTGAGTGAGGAAGATGGGCCAGTGAGGGGGGGTTCGTGGGGGTGGGGAAATGTGCCCGCGCTCGTGCTTGCGCGCGCGCGCAGGGGCACGTAGAAGGCTCGGATATGTCGTGCTAGCCAAGGGTCGTCCGAGAGCGACGATGGGTGGACAGAGGACCCCACACCACCTACCATGCATCTAGTTTACGGCAAATCCTGGGCTCTACCGTACCTGTTCCCCTGACTGCTCTGGGTTTTGTTCAGCTTTTCCTTACGCGGGAATTGCTGGAGTACCTGGTAGCAGAGACGGCGGACTACGCCAGGTATTGCTGTGATGAACTACGCACGACATTATCATATCACTGGCGAGGCTGCAACCTCCCTGACATGGCGCATTTTTTGGGGCTCCACGTTTTTTGGATTGATTCCTGCTACCGACGTCAGGATGTATTGGAGGCGTAATTTTTTTTTAAGTACGCCCAATGTGCCCGGCATTATGCCCCGTGATAACTTTCCTGGCGTTGGACAGATATTTCAACGCCTTCAACCGAAGGGCCATACCCCGGAATAACTCTGGTCGCCTCATTTTAGTGCGCCCAGTGTTGGAATATATTCGTGAACGCTGTAAAACTCTCGTGATTCCTGGAAAGAACCTTTATTCTTTAGATGAGGGGATGATGGACCTTACAAAGGACGTCTAAGCATCAAAGTGTAGAACCCCAATAAGCCGCCGAAAATATGGTGGACCGTGAAAAAATTTTTTTTATTACCGAGGCCAACACTGGCTACGTCTGTGGACTTTTCGGTGTATTCCGGGGTCTTCTCCACGATGCGTGAAACTGTTTTCGGGCTTGGTGGGATCGTTTCCGTAACCAGGGATACACCTGTTTATGGATAATTATTATGCTCGTTCAATCCCTGGCCAAGGAATTGTATTATGCAGGTTTTCACGTCATGGTAACCCTTCGGGGTTGGTGCGTGGGGCCCCGAATTCCCTCAAGAGGTACGGTAGCCTATCAGCAACATCTGGCAAGAGGGAGAGACACAGTGGCGGCGGAAGGGAGCTGTCTTTGTCATCTGTTGGAAGGGTGTCCGACTCGTCCCCATGATTACGACGAGCCATGAACCTGTCCAAGAGGAGATCGTGCAGCGGAAGAAGAGACGCGTCGACAGGGCCGAGTTGTGTATGAGCAGTTTCGTGTAGAGCGCCCTACCGTCATTGGGCACTACAATGGGCACATGGGAGGAGTTGATCTCTTTGATCAACTCATCCAATATTATCCCTTCGCCAGGAGAACCAGGAGATGGACCCAAAAGCTCCTGAAATACATTCTGCAGTTGGCCCTCCAAAATGCCTACGTACTCTACTGTGGGTACTACGGTCCCGATCTACGGAGGATGAGCCACTTACAGTTCCTCGAGGCAGCCGGGGAAGCCCTCATCAACTTTGATCCAAATGAGTGGCCTTCCATGTCTGCCCCCCTGCCCCGAGCTGTAGATCTACCCATAGAGGAAAGGGAGCAGACCTAGGGGTGCCTACTTTGGTCATCCTTGTCTGCCGCCGCCCCTGCTGCCGACGACCCTGCTGCTGACGCCCCACCTGCTTGCCGCCGGCCCCCCCTGCTGCTGGACCGCCCCTGGCTGCTGCCGCCCCATCTGCTGCTGCGTCCCCTGCTGCCACCGCCCCTGCTGATGCCCCCACCCGCGCCCCTTCTCGTCGGGTAGTGGACCCTCCGTGTCGGCTGATGCCAGGGGATCACACACTGGATCTCCTAGAAGGGCGCAGGCAGAAACGGTGCCGGGTGTGCCATATGAATGGCAGAAGGAGAGACACCCGGTTCTTCTGTCGCACCTGCAAGATAGCTCTATGCAGGTTCGGGGAGTGTGACCGCAAATACCACAGTGCGGTCTTCTATTGGAGTGCGACTCAGCGGCAGTCACGGGAGGGCGCATGGGACCGCGCCATATCCCAGATTCCGTAAGGGCGCGCGTCTCCCTCCTCCACCTGTACCTCGTCATGTCGAGAGGAAAAAAATGCAAGACTCTTCAATGGAGGAGGGAGAAAACAAGAATAGAACGAAGAGTCAGGATTAGGAGTGAGTATTCTGCATTTGTTTTATATTTATTTTTTTATTTATTTTCAAGTTTTTATATCTCAGTATCTATGCATGAAATACGATATTTCATTGTATGCAAAAAGAAAGTGTCACCTGCATTCCTTTTATTTATGTATTCGTACCGAATCGGAAAATGTAATTCAAATAAGAAAGCACATACATATATTATAATTATAATAATTATAATATAATATATATAGATATATATATATATATATATATATATATATAATATATATATATCTTTAATTTTTTTTATGTTGGTATTTTTGGGTAAGCAAAATACATAACAGTCTAGTAATCTTCATTTATTTATCTTCATTTTGAAATAAATTTGAAGTCTCTATTACAATATTGTGATTTATGGTGAATTTTTGAAAAAAATATCTTTCTTCCCTCCGCGCGCCGCTTCGCGGCCGAAAATCTCCGAAATGCGTAGATCGCATTATCCTAATATTTGCTCCTTTTCATATTAGCCGTTTTATAGAGTTTCATATATCAAAATGTGCGCAAATTCATGAAGAATACAACAAAAAATAATTAAAGGTTGTAGCTTTTCTCATTTCTGAAATATCTGCATATAAATTACAATAATTGGAAAAAAAAACTACGTACGGTCAACTTTGATGCAATCGAAATGGTCGAAAAACGCAATTGTAAGCTAAATCTCTTACGGCCTAGTAATATTCATTTATTTTTATTCATTTTGAAACAAATTTGAAGTCTCTAGAACAATATTGTGATTTATGGTGAATTTTAGAAAAAAATATCTTTCTTCCCGCGCGCCGCTTCGCGGCCGAAAATCTCGAAATGCGATAGATGGAGTATCCTAATATTTGCTCCTTTTCATATTAGCCGTTTTATACAGTTTCATATATCAAAATGTGCTTAAATTCATGAAGAATACAACAAAAAATAATTAAAGGTTGTAGCTTTTCTCATTTCTGAAATACCTGCATATAAATTACAATAATTGGAAAAAAAACTACGTACGGTCAACTTTGATGCAATGGAAATGGTCGAAAAACGTAATTGTAAGCTAAATCTCTTACGACCTAGTAATATTCATTTATTTATCTTCATTTTGAAACAAATTTGAAGTCTCTAGAACAATATTGTGATTTATGGTGAATTTCTGAAATAAATATCTTTCTTCCCTCCGCGCGCCGCTTCGCGGCCGAAAATCTCCAAAATGCGTAGATCGCATTATCCTAATATTTTCTCCTTTTCATATTAGCCGTTTTATAGAGTTTCATATATCAAAATGTGCGCAAATTCATGACAAATACAACAAAAAATAATTAAAGGTTGCAGCTTTTCTCATTTCTGAAATATCTGCATATAAATTAGGATAATTGGAAAAAAAACTATGTACGGTCAAATTTGAAGCAATCGAAATGGTCGAAAAACGTAATTGTAAGCTAAATCTCTTACGGTCTAGTAATATTCATTTATTTATCTTCATTTTGAAACAAATTTGAAGTCTCTAGAACAATATTGTGATTTATGGTGAATTTCTGAAAAAAATATCTTTCTTCCCTCCGCTCGCCGCTTCGCGGCCGAAAATCTCCGAAATGCGTAGATCGCATTATCCTAATATTTGCTCCTTTTCATATTAGCCGTTTTATAGAGTTTCATATATCAAAATGTGTGCAAATTCATGAAGAATACAACAAAAAATAATTAAAGGTTGTAGCTTTTCTCATTTCTGAAATATCTGCATATAAATTACGATAATTGGAAAAAAAAACTATGTACGGTCAACTTTGACGCAATCGAAATGGTCGAAAAACGTAATTGTAAGCTAAATCTCTTACGGCCTAGTAATATTCATTTATTTATATTCATTTTGAAACAAATTTGAAGTCTCTAGAACAAAATTGTGATTTATGGTAAATTTTTGAAAAAAATATCTTTCTTCCCTCCGCCCGCCGCTTCGCGGCCGAAAATCTCCGAAATGCGTAGATCGCATTATCCTAATATTTGCTCCTTTTCATATTAGCCGTTTTATACAGTTTCATATATCAAAATGTGCGTAAATTCATGAAGAATACAACAAAAAATAATTAAAGGTTGTAGCTTTTCTCATTTCTGAAATATCTGCATATAAATTACGATAATTGGAAAAATACTACGTACGGTCAACTTTGACGCAATCGAAATGGTCGAAAAACGTAATTGTAAGCTAAATCTCTTACGGCTTAGTAATATTCATTTATTTATCTTCATTTTGAAACAAATTTGAAGTCTCTAGAACAATATTGTGATTTATGGTGAATTTTTGAAAAAAATATCTTTCTTCCCTCCGCGCGCCGCTTCGCGGCCGAAAATCTCCGAAATGCGTAGATAGCATTATCCTAATATTTGCTCCTTTTCATATTAGCCGTTTTATAGAGTTTCATATATCAAAATGTGCGCAAATTCATGAAGAATACAACAAAAAATAATTAAAGGTTGTAGCTGTTTCCATTTCCGAAATATGTGCATATAAAAAAAAAATATATATAAAAATTTTGACATTCGGTCAACTTTAACTCGTCCGAAATGGTCAAAATCTGCAATTTTAATCTAAAACACTTGCAGTATCATAATATTCAATCATTTGTCTTAATTTTGAAACAAATTGGAAGTCTCTAGAACAATATTGTGATTTACGGTGAATTTTTAAAAAAAATATTTTTTTACGTCCGCGCGTTATGAATTCGTACATCATTTTGTGATAATATTTTTCTGGTGTTGCTTTTCTTGTTTTACAATGTATTATATATCAAAATGATCGCAATTTAGTGTACAATACAATGCAAAAAAAAGTAACTGGTTAGCTTTGACCGTTTTTTGCACAGCGTGATTTGAATACAATTATGTATGAATATTTTTTTTTTCGCTACCATAATATCGCATTATTTACATATGATAATGATATTATTTTTCATTTCTGATGGTTGCATTCTAAACTTCAGGCAATGACAAAAAAAGGAGCCAAAAATGAACTCTTAATCTTCAAAACTACGCGCGCTGTGATTTTTTGAAAAAATTATTTTTTCCACTTCCGCGCTCACTCCAAACCGTGCCCGGCATACGGGAGACGTTTTGATTTTTAGGGCTTCGGCGTAAGAGTGTTAACAACCATCCATAAGTATTTGCTTGGCAGAAATGTATATGACTACCTGCAATTTTGAATCAGTTTCTAATGATTACAGTTTCAAATCAGCTTCTTTTGTCTGAATCATACTAATATGTCTATCTTTATTATTTCCAAAGGGCATCCTTTCATGCCCTAGCTGCACCCACTTTTAAATAGTTTACTTTACCTGCATTCCTGTATCCTTCTTCAATCTTGATTTCCAACCTCTTTCACTATTATTTTTTAAAGCACCAGTTCCACCTTTAGATCATTGTACTCCATCTCATTTTCTGGATCACAAAAATGTAAAGGAGAATTCATAGAAGACAATCAACAAAGGCAAAAGAAATACTCCAACATAAAAACTAATTTCTGTATTCATTTAGAGAATAAACATATTTCATATTTCTTTCTAAATTTCAAATATCTTAATACAATTTTGATAAAGGAAAGATAAATCTGAAAAAATTAATTATCTGCATAATTAAAGCTTCCATGAAAAATTGTCAAAATAACTTTAGAGGGGTAGAGAAAGATAAGGCAGTTTTACACTTATCCCTCCATACAGACAGATTCTGTAAGAGAGATTCCCATTAAGAACTAATTTAATGTATAGTAATTTCTCATGAAGTTATGATTTGTAAAATACCATATTTTAAATAATAATAATAATAAAACATTTGCATTCAATCAGCTGACCAAAAGCTGAAAAAAAATATATTCACAAGTGAAAACTAAAAAAATTATCTATACACAGGCACACAATCCTTTATCCAAAATTCTAAAAACTGAAAACATTTTGTGAAGAGTAGAGCATCAATTCATACGGGTAGTAACTTGGCATGCTAATGGCTGACTTGAGTCAAATTATTTTTCTTACTAAATTCCAAGAATTAACCATGAAAATCCCAAGATTAAAAAAAATCTCAAGCTAATAAAATTTTTGTACATCTCCCAAGCCTTAGTGTCCTAAATAATCTCTTCTCTCTCTCTCTCTCTCTCTCTCTCTCTCTTCTCTCTCTCTCTCAATAATCTCTCTCTCTCTCTCTCTATACTCTCTCTCTCTCTCTCTCTCTCTCTCTCTCGAAAATATATGTAGGCTGGTAATTTGAGTCTTTGTTACCAATAGGTATTAGTACATATGCACACAGCGTGTGTGTGTGCATCCATAATGTTTAAAAAATGCACAGTACATGTAATACATCTTTTGAAAAAAAGAAGAAAAAAAAATTTTTGTTAGACATGTGGACAATATAGGTTGTGACCAGCAGGTAAACTGAAATGAATTAACATTCCTTGAGAGATTAAAGAGATTTAACTTGTTTTAAAGGTAGTCAACACAGCATTAGTAAATATCTAATGATGCACAAAAAAAAAAAAAAAAAAAAAAATTCTGTTGCAGAAAATACACCATTAAAAAGCTATGTACATAATGTATTGAAAACACAGTAGATATGACATCGTTAACTTCATATGAGCAAAATGTTCTTTTTCAGACAGTAGACAGCTAAAACCTGACTAGCTGGCTGGTTGCCATAGAGCTCCATTATCCAACGACTACCCTCTACTTCTGTTCTATTAATAGACATGTTGTGACGGCACTAAATTTGAATGTTACAATGATCATGATTATTTGCCTGCTGATGGAAAAAATTACTCAATAATTTTCTTTATATAATTACTTCTTGAGAACTAGAATTTAAAAATAATTTTAACTTTAATATAGCAGTATGAAAAATCCCACACAGTGTGTTGTAGTGATCAAATGTACGACCGCAAACTCATGAAAACTTGTGAAAATAAAAAACAACCCTCTATAATAAAATTAGAATTGTAAAATTCTTGTTTACAAGAAGAAATAATTACACAAAGCAAACTGTTGAGTACTTTTTGCCATCAACAATCAAATAACCACAATCATGGTAACAATCAAATATGTATTACAGTGGGGCCCTGTATTCGCGTTCTCCAGATTCGCGGACTCACGCATTCGCGGATTTCTCTCTGGACCATATCTACCCATTATTGAGAAGCAATTTGCCTATTCATGGTATTTTTCTATGAGAAATATCCACAAATTCCTGTTTTTTTTATCAATTTCATCATAAAATGAACTTTTTGTGATAAAAGTATTAAAAAACCAAGTATAAAAATTTAAAGTTGATTTTTCTTGAGTTTTAACTAACAAAATAGGCAGTTTCAAGCATTTTTATTAAAGGGGTTCCAACTGTTCGTGGGTTCTAGCTATTCAACGGGGGGGTCTGGTACCCATCCCCCCCGAATATGGGGGGAGCACTGTATTTGCGTTTTACTGAATGTTTTTACTGAAAATATGCAATGTGTTAGTGAACATATGGTCTTCATGGTCCCAATATTTTATTATTAACGATGTCTTCATGGTCCCAATATTTTATTATTAACGATGTTAATTATCTCACATTCATTTAACAGTATATTTATATGAACAAAGTATAATGAATAGCTATAATGGAAAAAAAACATGAAAAAAGGGGAGAGAGAGAGAGAGAGAGAGAGAGAGGAAAAAAAAAAACGCTTTTGGTGCAGTAGTGATAATTGATTATGCTCCTAATCCCACAGTTCTGAAATCCGAAAAATTCCAGAAGACGAAACGCATCTGCCCCCAACGATTTTGGGTAAAGGATTATGTACCTGTATCTTTTTTTTATTGCTACCTTACTGGTTTTGCTACAGTACCTACATCAGCTTTAATATTTTGCTTAACTGCAAAGTGAGCTCAGTTATAAAAAATTAATGCTGTTTGTTTTCTCAAGTTGACACCATAATTTAATATAAAGACAACTAAAAAGGATTACATTAAAGTAAAAGCAGGATTCAAGACTTATTTTTATAAACTTGACAAAAAAAAAAGAAAAAAACAGAACAAACTACGTATGTTCAAAAGAGCACTACATATATTGGCACTTTAAAAATTTGCCCTTCTGCGGCATATGTAGGAATAAGTGTATGAGTGGAGAAAATGATAAAACCCACTATGTACTCAGGAGTGAAAACCTTGTCTTATCACAACAATTCATGAAGACATAGTACATTCCCAACAGTTTCAAAAAATTGTATAAAATATTAAATCTACCTAACAACAGACCTGAAAGAAGACAGTAAACCCTCTTAATGCTATTTGAAAGCATTTTTCCCCATTCCCATAGGACCACCACCTTGCTGTAGCTGCTTCATCATACTCTCTAATCCTTTGAAGCCACCCATTTGTTGCAATACCCTAGGATCCATCATCTTTGCCATCTGCTGGTTAAGTTGATTCATCTGCATCTGGTTAACATTCTTGGACATGTCTCCTCCTGGAAATAAGATTTGCCTAAAAATTTCACACTACTTTCATGAACTTAATCCAAAGAAGAATAGTTACCTAAAGGGCATAAAACACATTACGTACTGTACGGATATAAATTGCAAGGATTTTAACAAGTCACCCCTACAGACAACTTTTTTTTTTAGTTAGAAAGTCAAACTGCAAAAAGCAGTGATAGATTTTGTAACATTTGAAAAAAGCAGCGACAGATTTTGTAACATTTAGCAAACAATACAGGATAAAAGAAACTATAAACAACTGTTGAAAACAAAAATCCTTTAAGTACTGTAAAGCCCGTCCAATGAAAGACATCAACATTCGAAGCATACCAACACCAACTGAAAGTTTCAGCTTATTTAAGAAAGATTTATGAATGCCACATCATAAATAAATCAACTTGATAATTTCTATTGGGTCAATATACATAATACAGCAGATGTTACATATATTTTTTTCATTAAAACCTAAATACTATCCTACATTACACACCAGTGTTGATATCATAAATCTTTCAAGATCACTTTCCTCCATCCCTAACTGGCTAAATATATATAAAATAAATATACTATATTATAAACACATACATCCATACATATATATAGTATAGTACATGCATTAAGCTACAAATATCCTTTAATATTCAATTTGCTCTACCTCAGAATTAATATATTTTCATATATGTTAACTGAAGGGGAATTTTTTAATTGATAATAATTTCATCCTCTCGTGGGTTCGAACCAGCGTCCAGCAGACTGAGGAGAAATCAGGATCTCAGTGACATTATAGACTGGTTGAATCGATATAAATATGAACGCTACATCCCTCTATCTCAAGTTAGCTGTGTATCACTGCAATGATGAATGATTTTGTAAATCATTTATGCTACATTTTATTGTGGAAAGCTTTGTTCATTCATTTAGTATTTTGTTCAATATGGTTACACTATACTGTCTCACTCGGCGCACCAAACACTGGCTCAATTAAGGCTTTTATTCTTTCTGTATTGCATTTGATTGTTTTCATATTTTATCATATGTTAAATTTGTGAAATTCCCTTTATGTGAATTCTTATGCTTTTACATACATACAGTAATATTCTAACGCTATTCTCCTTCTCTCGTCAACATATAAATGCTCCTGCGTTCAAGTCTCAAGTCACCTGCGTGTGATGTCACCGCAGTGATGTACGATTTTGTACATCTTTTATGCTAAATTTTATAATGAAATGCTTTATTCTTTTATTTATTTTGTCAAATATGGTTATCATTAAACTACATATATTGTAAATTAAAAAAATGTTAATACAGTTTTCTTGTAGGACGCAGTAGGCCATCAAATACAAGTATAAAAAAAATGATCGGCCAGCTTGAAGTACCACTGTACTGCAATTAATGTGCTCTCCTGGTCTTGGAGTCCATCATTGTCCCTGCTGTACTTTTACACTAATTTACCACCATTTGATTGTAAGCTGATGATCAGCTATAGAGATATAAAGTATTGAAGGTGACCTAGAAAAAGGCCTCAAGCACTACCAATTCCTAAACACTGGATATCTTACATTTACTTCATGTTTCCCTCATTTCCTACTACTTTCCTTTCATATAACTTTCCTTATTTACCTCATAATCTGACAATGAGTACTGAAAGTTTTACTTCTTCAATTACTCATTAAAATAATGTTCGACATAAGAAACGTTGGAGAAACAAGGTGCCACTGTATTGCAATTAATGTGCTCTGCTGGTCTTGGAGTCCATCATTGTCCCTGCTGTACTTTAACACTAATTTACCAGCATTTGATTGTAAGCTGATGATCAGCTATAGAGATGTTAAGTATTGAAGGTGACCTAGAAAAAGGCCTCAAGCACTGCCAATTCCTAAACACTGGATATCTTACATTTACTTCATATTTCCCTCATTTCCTACTACTTTCCTTTCATATAACTTTCCTTATTTACCTCATAATCTGACACTGAGTACTGAAAGTTTTACTTCTTCAATTACTCATTAAAATAAAACAAATATTCTTACCTTTAAATAGTCCTTTCATGCCTCCCATTTTCTTAACCATCCCGGCAAATTTAGCATACTGGTTCAGTAGATCCTTAACTTCAACCTCCATGACGCCAGCACCTCTGGCTATGCGTGATATTCTTCCTGGCTCCTTCTGGAATAACTTGTTTCCATCCAAACTATCTAGCTCTGTATGAAAAAAGGTTTTCATTATGTTTATCTAGAGAATGTAACTTTTTTGTTAGTCAACTAACTTCTGATAGGAGATTGCCACTGAAGCCTTATAGCTTTGTGCATTGTTACTCTAAGTAATTCTTACAATTTCTCTCCTTTCTCTGATCAAAGCATTTGGTTTTAAAAAAGTAAAATTTTCTAGTGAAGAAAAAAGTTTACAAATACTAATACAGAGATGGAAGAAAACAAAAACTTACAGAAATATGTGAGAAAGTATGTACACAATTTAAAACAGGAGATTTGATTTTAGAAAAGAAGCCTGGCTCCAAAGATCTCAAAATTTTAAACTCCTATAAATTATTATAGGCAGAGTAACCATTTTTATGAAATCCAAGCATACAAACTAACATAAGAATTCTCTCATAGCCAGTCTAAGCTGGAATAGTGCTACTGTTGATACAGTGATGGCATATAAATAAACACAAGGCAAGAAAGCTTTTACTCTACCAACAGTGGCTATTTAGAAGATTATAATTTCTTTTTCAACATATATGGCAACAACGGTACTGGTAAGCTGAGCCCGTGAACCCATTACTCTTAGGTCTTTCTAAAAGTAAACACCATTTTTTTTTCTGCTCTAGTTTTTTATTTTTTATTGTGCAGTGCTTTATCACCAGGATGTTGCAACTATCTACTGAGGAAAGTTAACCCTTTACTGCCGACTGGACGTATTTTACGTCAACTTACAAAAGTTTTTTTTTTAAATTCGCGGAAAAATACTTATAGGCCTACCAGCCTAAAACTTTTGAATCACACACCTTGGGGGATGCTGGGAGTTCACGGATCAAGGTGTTGTTTTGTTTACAATCGTTATGCAGGTGCGCAAGCGCGAATTTCTTTCTTGCCGCACTAAAAAGTATCTGTGACACATCTCGGAAATTATTTCGTCACTTTGACATAATTTTTGTACCATTGTAAATTAGCCGTTACATGAAATATTATATGTGAAAATGTGCGCATTTTTATGTAGAATACAACAATAAAATACTCATGATTGTAGCTTTTATCAGTTTTAAGATATTTTCATATAAATAACGATAATTGCCAAAATTTCAACCTTCGGTCAACTTTGACTCTACCGAAATGGTCGAAAAACACAATTTTAAGCTAAAACTCTTATATTTTAGTAATATTCAATCATTTACCTTAATTTTGCAACTAATTGGAAGTCTCTAGCACAATATTTTGATTTATGGTGAATTTATGAAAAAACTTTTTCCTTACGTCCGCACGGTAACTCTTCCGAAAAAAATCATACATGCGATTGTGGTAATGTTTGCACCATTTTAAAATTAGCCGTTATATAAAGTTTTATATATGGAAATGTGCGCAATTTTATGCACAATACAACTAAAAACAACCCCATGGTTGTAGCTTTTATCAATTTGAGATATTTTCATATAAATAACGATAATTGCCAAAATTTCAACCTTTGGTCAACTTTGACTCTACCGAAATGGTAGAAAAACGCAATTGTAAGCTAAAACGCTTATATTCTAGTAATATTCAATAATTTACCTTCATTTTGAAACAAATTGGAAGTCTCTAGCACAATATTTTGATTTATGGTGAATTTATGAAAAAAATAATATTTTTGGCGTTTAAGGGTTAAGCACATAGTTTTCAGTTTCTTACGGAATGGTGTTTCTTATTAATATTCTCGTATCACATTAAAATAAGAATTTTGTTTTGCATCATGGTATTGCCAAAGCTTGTATATTTTAAATCTAAAGTACTTCTATTTTCACGTCTCTTGGTTACCTTTCTAACTTTCAATACATTATACAGAAAGTGCTTTTGAGGGATTTCACTATACAGGCAGTCCCCGGGTTACGACGGGGGTTCCGTTCCTGAGACCCGTCGTAAGCCGAAAATCGTCGTAAGCCGGAACGACGCTTGGAAATATGTCTTAAACTAATAAAAAGTTATAAAAACCATACTTGTAATCCTTTGGTTACACTACATGTTGTTTCCTGTAGTTTTATGTACAACCTGGAGTTATTTTCATAAAAGAATGCTGGTTCTTGAAGGTAAAAACTATTGTAATCCTCTGGTGACGCTACATTCTTGAAGTTTTATGTAAAACCTGGAGTGATTTTGCCAAATCTTGAGGGCTACAAGAACAGCTGATTACTATTTACGTATCATATAGACTAATTAAAGTAAACGTATCTTTAAATAGGCTTATATATTAGTATCAACAAAACATTTCCTGCCATGAGTCAGAGGCCGTTTAATGAAACGAACACTTCTCTGTCCTATCTGTTCTGAAAATAAACGTTACGTCAATCCCCGAGACCATTGTTGCCAAAGCGTCTCTCTCTCTCTCTCTCTCTCTCTCTCTCTCTCTCTCTCTCTGATCAAATTACATTGGAACCTTGACATACGATTGCCCTAATATACGAATGTTTTGAGATACAACAGAAAATGTGCGAAAATATAAGCTTTGATATACAACGAAATATTTGAGATACGATTTTGCGATGAGTGTTAGTTGTATAGGTGACTGATAAATGGCGTTGTCTGTTTGTTTGTTGGTGCTGCATGTTAACACGTCGTTGTTTAGTTCGTTGTATTTGCGCCTATTTTTTGTGTTATTTTGTCTATTTTATTATTAACCATGGGTCTCAAAGCTAAAGACAAAGCAGGTGATAAGAAAAAACCCAGGAAAAGGATTTTGATGGAAGCAAACGAGTATGGTCGAAATCCTTCTACAATATCCACAATCATCAAGCAGAAGGAAGCTATAAAAACCTTCCAAAGGCATCACCATTATTTCTAAACTACGAACTGATTAAAAAAAATAAATAAAAATTAGTTTAGCAATGTTATTTCATTTGTGTTTATTACGTAGTTATTAGTGTACATACGTAAATAAAGAGAACAAATCGTTCCCTGCCGCCCTTCCCTACCTCCTCCCCCTGCTGGCCTCACGTCATCTTTCGTTGTGGTAAGTAAAATTCCTTTCTTTTTTTTAATTGATTTTATTAACATTTATTATCATTTATCACATTGCTATGTTATTTTATCATTATGTTATTACTCGTTTCTTGTGATATGTGTATATTATATGTAATTTAGCTGTGTTTAGGTGTGGTTTCATACCGCTAGAACGGATTAATACATATTACATTATTTTAAATGGGAAAAAATGCTTTGAGATACAACTGTTTTGATATACGACGATGGTAAATTCGTATGTCAAGGTTCCAGTGTACTGGATAATGTCTCTCTTTGGATACTTCAATTTTGCCAAATCTTGAGGGCTACAGAACAGTTGATTACTATTTACGTATCATATAGACTAATTAAAGTAAACGTATCTTTAAATAGGCTTATATTATTAGTATCAACAAAACATTTACTGGCATGAGTCAGAGGCCGTTTAACGAAACGAACACTTCTCTGTCCTTAACTGGGAGCGTCGGAAGACGCTCTCTCTCTCTCTCTCTCTCTCTCTCTCTCTCTCTCTCTCTCTCTCTCTCTCTCTCTCTCTGATCAAATTACTGGATAATGTCTCTCTTTGGATACTTGGAATTTGCGTTGTAATCTAACCAGAAACTTCGTTTTGTTATTATTACTGGAAACAAGCAATGATTTTTTCATTATTTGCGCTTTTGGACTGTTATATGTAAACTTTGCGCACCGCAAGCTAGTATGTATTCATTCGCTCGGAAACTAGTTCCGCATATGAGGCGTCACTAAAAAACATAGAAAAATACGACATAAAAAGTGTCGAAAATCATCACAACCTCAAAATTTTTGTTGTAATCTAACCAGAAACTTATTTTTATTAATATACTGTGCTAAACTATAAAGGATTTTTATCACAGTACGCGTTTTTTAAAAGCGTCGTTAACTCGGAGCGTTGGAAGCGTCAGCGTCTTAACCTCGGAACAAGCGTCGTAACCAAGGACGGATTTTTCCATTGAATATTTAAGAAAAAGCGTCGTAAACTCGGAACGTCGTAAGCCGGAACCGTCGTAACCCGGGGACCGCCTGTATGTATGTTTATTATTTTTTAGTTTTGCTTGAACCCATATCTGAGCAAATCTCTTACTGCACTCTTTCTGATACAGATACTGATAGTATAGTTCTGTCTGGATGTCATGCATATTCACAGAGCAGGATAAAAAAATTTCTGTACTTCTCATTCAAAGCATTAATCTACTACTTAGATTATGAAGTTTTCATAATAAAACTAATATTGTAATACTTACCTGAACACCTGAATTAGCCCTGATCACTGACCAGCCCAAACTATATCCCCACATATTTACCCACTAAGGGGGTAATTTTAACTGTCAGCGTTACCAACTCTGCAAGTAAAATCTAGTCAAATGAGTTACCTGTGTTACCGTTGGCAACGCTGCCGCAAATACCGGCCACCAGTGGCCTTTCTCCTCAATTGAATCATTCACTATCAAATTGAAGTGGGGAGGAGGGTGGGAATCATTCAGGTGTTCAGGTAAGTATTACAATATTAGTTTTATTATGAAAACTTCATATTGCAATGCACTCCCTTAACACCTGAATTAGCCCGATTAACAACATTTATTCGGAGGCGGGATCAATCTCATTCAGCCCGACCTGTCCACGGAACATACGCAGGTAACTCATAAGCAACCTACCATGTATAAAAGCATGTATCCTCACCTAGTTATCTAACTCGGAGGTGAGGATGTTAGCAAAGAAAGTACTTCAACGTCAGTGTTGAGTCTAAGGTACAGTCTAAGTCAAAAGTACCTCCCATGTGATAAGCTATACTTCTTATTCATGGAGGTAACAACAAATCTTCTCACCTGGTTGTCCAGCTCAGTGTATGCAAAGAAAGTACTTCAACGTCAGTGTTGAGTCTAAGGTACTATCTGAGTCAGAAGTATCTCCCATGTGATAAGCTATACTTCTTATTCATGGAGGTAAAAACAAATCTCCTCACCTGGTTGTCCAGCTCAGTAGGTGAGGATGCTTGCAGAGGAAGTACCATACCGTCGGTGTCAAGTCCAAGGTTGTGCCTGAGTCTGAAGAACCTCCCATGTGGTATTCTATACCTCTCATGTATGGAGGGGAAATGGTGAACCTCCCATGTGGCTATGTAGCCTCTCATGTATGGAGAAGTTGAGTGTGCAGGACCTTCAGTTCTCTACTGCTCACTGATGTAGATGACTTGTGCTGTAGTAGTAGTTATTCCAACATGACCATCGGGATCTGCCTAACCTCAAGGGCCTAAGGGACAATACACTCGGTCTAAGCTTGACCAACAGAAACACTAGAGTTCATTAGACTATCACTGCCTCCCTAAACTTCTAACACCATAAAGTTCATTTAGACTATCACTGCCTCCCTAAACTTCTAACACCATAAAGTTCATTTAGACTATCACTGCCTCCCTAAACTTCTAACACCCTGAAGTTTATTTAGACTATCACTGCCTCCATAAACTCCTAACACCTTAACTCTACCAAGCCAAACTATAAGCTGAGTTACCGCAACGACAGGACCCCGAGAGTAACCTCTCTGAAGAAACTGAAATTTCCTAAGATACTGTGTTGTGAAAAACCACAACGACTCTCAAATAACCACCTACACAATCGCCGACAGCGAAATATTCCTCCGGAAGCCAAAGGGTAGCCCTCCGCGACACTTTGTGCCCTTGGATTGACTAAGAACCCCTTTCTTATGAGTGTCCGGATAGCGCTGAGGCAATGATTTAACAATGGTCCCTCCTCTCCTTGACAAGAACATAGCATAACCCTCAGAAATGTTAGTCTGGTATGCAAACCCCCTCGAAACCAAAGTGAAGAGGTTATTAAACAGTCCAGGCTCAGAGAAACACCCATCAACTCTCACCACATCCACACAGAGTGGGACAAGGCCTCCCACTGGCTGTGAAAGGTGTCTTCCAAATACGAGCCTCATGATCCGTAACCCCAACAACACGAATCAATGAAGGAACCCAATAGAGAAAAACCTCAACTGACTCTTAAACCGGAAGTCTGACTCCGGCAGAGGAGTTACCCGCTACCTTAAACAGAAAAGTGATGCTAGCTTAGTCCTTCCCCAAAAAACTGCCAGACTCGCCGAAACCAGACTAGTCTATTTGATGTTTGAGACTGCTGGTTTGGTTGAATACAATGTATCAAACATTACTTGAATTAACTGAGATTCCTTTGGAGCCTGGAATGCGGAAAGAGAGAATGGACAAAGTCCACAATTGTTATACTCGCTTCCTTCGCTGGAGAAACAAAAACCCACAACTAGCAAACGAGTCTCTCTTCAAAGGTATCTATCCTCTGTCAGACCTGTCCGGCCACACCGGAACAGGAAAAAGGAGAAAAACCGAAACCCCCACAAGAGCAGCACCCAAGAACACGGAACCTACTACGCCTGGGTGTTCGATACCAAACGACATACAAGATCCCATCATATCTGAGCCTACCGATCTGATTGCGCACGATATACCAACAAGAAGATGATAAACTCCTGTGCAAGTCGTATGCGACTGCGCAACCTGCACTCCCCCCAAGACATGATGATGTAACCCCTGTCCAGCCCTTCACAAGATCGAAGCCGAACTGTCACCAGTTCCGCGA
The DNA here is from genome assembly GCF_015104395.2 of Macrobrachium nipponense. Lineage (NCBI taxonomy): Eukaryota > Metazoa > Arthropoda > Malacostraca > Decapoda > Palaemonidae > Macrobrachium > Macrobrachium nipponense. The sequence goes on from NC_061091.1 coordinate 54,743,544, forward strand.
AACATGTAAGAGTTAGGTACTCGACTGCGCATACCCTCACTACCCAGTGACGATAACGTTACGCCTGAGCTGAATATACCTTGGGCTTGGCGATGAACGCCCACCCATGCAAGTCACTCCCATACTGTTGCGCCAAATGTGTACCAACCAAGACGATGACCTAACCTTGAACCAGTCTCACTTGACTGTGAAACTCTGCGCTCACCAGTGACTATGACACGAGACCAGGACGACAATAGGCGAGCCACACACCTAAGAGCGAAGAGGTTGCAAAACGCGATCCAACTAACTCCCGTTACCAATACTAAACCTAGACTGGAGTCCGGAGCAAGTGAGGGAAAGAAGTACTCCCAGTAGACAGGGAATCAAGGTCGAACCCACCTTGAAAACCCTTTAAGGTGGAACCGAAAAACAGCAGGAAAAAGTTGAGAAAATAAGGAGAGAGAGAGAAGTCACTACGAGTAACCACCGGAGCACCTAGCGCTGACAATGTGCAGGTGGAGAACCAAGTGTGCGGTACATAGTGCTTTAATAACGGGTTACGAACTGCGGAACCAATGGGAGCCGCAAAAGGAAATTACCAGCTAACCTAGAAAAGGGGGCTGAGGGCACAAAAGGTGCTAACTACGATGCAGACGAACTGCCAAAGGCCGTAGCCCCCAGCAATTACCGCGGTAAGCACGTTACGTCTCACACACCTAAGGTATATAAATGGGAACGAAGAAGGAAGATTACTAACTACCCTGTGAAAGGAGTGGGTGGTGACAACCGGTATCAATACAGTCAACAATGGCGCAGATGAATCTCCAACTGCCGTAGCCTCCTCAAGAACTACGGAGGACACACTATGTCTCAAAGAAAGCAAGGATGAAAATACGTAGTTGCGGATACCGCCTTGAAGCATCAACACCAGCAGCCTGAGAACTACAGGACCCGTGGAAGAGAGAGAGAGAGAGAGAGAGAGAGAGAGAGAGAGAGAGAGAGGAGACCTTACTTACCTTACCTTACAGACCTTACATCTTGTTCGGGTTGCCCCAGGTCCCTCAGTGTGAGGCACCTCTAATGTCTACCAGAGAGTTGCTAGTACATCTTCCGGTATATTTTGCATCTTCCAATCTTGGATGGTCTGGGATGCAGTTTAGATATTTGTCGAGCTTATTCTTAAACACATCTACGCTCACTCCTGATATATTCCTCAGATGAGCTGGCAACGCATTGAATAGACGCTGCATTATCGATGCTGGTGCGTAGTGGATTAATGTCCTGTGTGCTTTCCTTATTTTTCCTGGTATAGTTTTGGGCACTATTAATCTACCTCTGCTTGCTCTTTCTGATATTTTTAGTTCCATGATATTTTCTGCTATTCCTTCTATCTGTTTCCATGCCTGAATTATCATGTAGCGTTCTCTTCTCCTTTCTAGACTATATAATTTTAAGAATTGTAGTCTTTCCCAGTAGTCAAGGTCTTTAACTTCTTCTATTCTAGCTGTAAAGGACCTTTGTACACTCTCTATTTGTGCAATATCCTTTTGATAGTGTGGGTACCATATCATATTGCAATATTCAAGTGGACTACGAACATATGTTTTATAAAGCATAATCATGTGTTCAGCTTTTCTTGTTTTGAAGTGCCGTAACAACATTCCCATTTTTGCTTTACATTTTGCCAACAGAGTTGCTATTTGATCATTGCATAACTGTTCCTATTCATCATCACACCAAGGTCTTTAACTGCTTCCTTATTTGTGATTGTCTCATTATTAGGTCCCTTATATGCATATAGCTTTCTTTCTCTGTCTCCATAATTTATTGATTCAAATTTATCAGAGTTAAATACCATCCTATTTACCTCTGCCCAATCATATACTTTGTTAAGGTCTCTTTGTAGAGCGTTCCTATCTTCATCACAAGTAATTTCTCTACTTATTCTTGTGTCATCTGCGAAACTACTCACTACCGAATCCTTAACATTATTGTCCATGTCTTCAATCATAATAACAAACAGTATTGCAGCTAACACCGTACCTTGCGGCACACCGGATATTACCTTGGCTTCCATCCGATTTCTCGTCGTTTGCAATAACTATCTGTTTTCTGTTGTGTAAAAATTCTTTTAACCATCTTCCTACTTTATCCATGATATTGTGTTTTCTAATTTTCTTCGCTAATATATTATGGTCTACTTTATCAAAAGCTTTTGCAAAGTCTAAATAAACCACATCTGTTTCATTTCCGCTTTCATATTTTTTAATATGTTCTCACGGTGGACTAACAGTTGGGTTTGTGTACTTTTTCCGGGTACGAAAACCATGTTGTCCCTTTATTAAACAAATTATTTTTTATTAAATGTTTCATAATATTTTTCTTCATTACCCTTTCATACACTTTCATAATATGTGATGTTAGACTCACAGGCCTATAATTACTTGCCTCTAGTCTTGATCCACTTTTGAAAGTAGGGGTAATATATGCTAATTTGTGCTCATCATAAATCTTGCCTGTATCTACACTTTGTCTTAATAATATTGCAAGTGGCTTTGCGATAGAATGAACTACTTTCTTTAACAAAATAGCAGGAATTCCATCAGCCCTGCAGCAGCTCCATTTTTAATTTCATTAATAGCCTGCACAATATCAGCTTCATAATATCTATGTCAGCTAAATATTCACTATTTTCATCCCTTACTTCTATATCATTATCTTCATTATCTATTCTAGGGGTGAATTCTCTCTTATATCGTTCTGCCAGTATGTTGCAAATTTCCTTTTTTTCATTCGTTAATCTCCCTTCAATTCTTAGAGGGCCTATTTCTATTCTTCTTTTATTCATCTTCTTCGCATATGAGTATAATAGTTTGGGATTTTGCTTGATATTTAATAGGGTTTTTTCTTCCAAGTCCCGTTTTTCATTTTCTTTTGATTGTATAATCTTTTGTTCTGCATTTTCTATCTTACTTTTTAGTTCTATAACTTTCCATGCATTTTTTTTTTTTGCTAGACTTTTTTCCACTTTCTGATTTTCTGGAACAAGATCCTTCTGTCTCTTGGTATGCATGACTGATGTTTACTTTTCTTCTTCGGTATATATATCCACTATTTTCTCTAATATTTTATATAATATCTCCGTATTTACCTTTATGTCATCACTTACGAAAATATTATCCCAATCTTTGTTTAATTCTTCATTTATTTCTGACCATTTTTATATACTGTAGAAGTTGTATTTTCCATATCCTTCCACTTTTTCATTTCTTGCTTATCTCTGTTTTCACTTGCTTTGGAATGGACTGTTAATTCTATGACATTATGGTCTGAAATACTCGCATTATAAACTATTATTTCTTTAACATAATTCATCTCGTTCACAAATACTAGGTCTAAAGTATTTTCCTTTCTTGTTGGCAGGTGATTTATTTGTTGAATGTTGTATTCTAGTAGCATATCTAATAGCTTTTCGAATTGCCTCTTATCTTCTGCACTACTATTACTCTCTTTTTTATATGTATAAGTACATCCACAATCTCCTATTCGTTCTTTCCAGTCTACGAAAGGAAAGTTGAAGTCTCCAGATAGGAGAATAGTCCAGTCCTTGTGATTTCTACATATATCATCCAATTTTTCTATTATTAAGTCAAACTCTTTAGTATTAGGAGGATCTATATATTACTATGTTCATTAATTTTTCAGATTCAAATTCTACCGCTATTAGTTCACATTCTGAGTTACTATATTTCTCATATATTTTTCCTTGTTTTTTGTCTTTCCCATATATTGCGGTTCCCCTTGATTCCTATTTTTTCTATCTGATCTATAAGTTTGAAACCTTTTATTTGATCATCATTCCCAGTCTCTTGGGAATACCAGGTTTCACTTATATTCATTATATCTATTTTCTTTTCAATTTGGGTTAGTTCTTCTAAGTACTCTATTTTTCTTTTTGAGTTACTCGTAACTAAACCCTGCGCATTCATCACTATGATGGTTTGCGTGTTTTCTCCTTCATTTAATATTGGTAATAATAAGGATTTTCCCATGTCTCTTTCCTGTTCTGGTATGTTGTTCTTTTTTTCATTTCCAGAAATTCTGACATTAAAAAATCCAACTTTTCCATAATATTTGTTCTTCCTTCATCATAATTATTCATTTTGTGTCTGAATCTGCAATTTTCTCCATATCTGCAATATCCCCTTGCATAATAAAAACAGTTATTATCTCTTGAGTAGAATCTTGGAGCTGATGCATTGAAATTTTTTGCTGGCACCTCTGCATATCTCGTTGATGGCTTGTTTTTTTCTTTTACCTGATATTCTTCATTCCTCTCTTTATTTGTTTCTTTCTTATTTTGGATTTTATTGCTTGATTGGTTATTTATTTGATTATTTTTCATGGCTACAGGGTGCATATATTTACATTTTTTGTCGAACTTACATCCTTTTCCTTCTTTTAGGTTTTTGCATATTTTTGGATGTAGATCTCTGCAATCATCTTCATATCCATCTAAGTATGCACATTTACCATATATTTCATAGTTGTGACATACCTTAGAGAGAGAGAGAGAGAGAGAGAGAGAGAGAGAGAGAGAGAGAGAGAGAGAGAGAGAGAGAGAGAGAGAGAGAGATTGAAATCATCTCCAAATTTCAGGATGAAACAATGAAAACTCTGGCTCTGCTGTGATATTGGCAAATAAAAACAGGATGAGGGAGAAGACTCCGAAGCAACATCCAAAGAATGAGCAGCTAAAGAATATTGTGTAAAGAAATTATAAGTTTTAACAGAAAAACTGGGCGAGAGAGAAAACTAGACCGACTCTGTTCCCCACAATAATCTGAGAAACATTAGAAAATCAGGAAAATTATCAAGACGTGATCGTGAATATAGTCCGTATTGAAGCCACAGTAATTGACTTGCGTTAATTCGATTTATGATGGGATTAGTATTCAAAATCTGCACTACATGCAAATAAGTCTTCCTGTATCTCTCGTGCAGCTGGCGTAGGCAGCATCGTGCCTCAGACAGCGAGATTGTTGGGTTTAAAGATAGAATTTAGGCCAAAGGCCGAGTATTGGGACCTAAGAGGTCAGTCAGCGCTGAAGGGAAATTGACAGAAAAGTGTTTGAAAAGGTGTAACAGGAAGAAAAACCTCTCTGTTGCACAATGAGTCAAGTGTTAGGAGAGGGTGGAACAAAGGATGAAGAGAGAATATGAAATCAGGAGAGAGAGAGAGAGAGAGAGAGAGAGAGAGAGAGAGAGAGAGAGAGAGAGAGAGAGAGAGAGAGAGAGAAATTACAATCGTCTAACATCTCCACCTCCGTAAATTGCACCCTCTTCTAAGTTAAAATGGTATTATCTTAATGATAATATACTTGTATAACTGCGTACAGCTATGAACAACCGAACAAGAACTTGTTGCTAATGCAATCGAATCCTATAGCAACATCACTTTATTGTATTCATCCGTGTGTGACGGTAATTACTGAATTCATGTTATAAATGTAGCTGAAGCTGATAAAGCAAAATTACGTGCATCAGCAACCTGGACAGAAGTCCCAAGCTTTTGTATGAATTCAAACGCAGCCGTGGTAAGAGAAAAGTAATAGCATGAAAGAGCTCATTACTGTTGTTTTCACACTGACAAAGGATTAATAAAGTGTATAAATTGTAAGGTTCGTAATACCTATGAAAACAAGTGAAAACGAACGGAATCGCTAAATTTTACGCCATCTAACCTGAGGGAAAAACTAGCTTCCAATGAGATGTATTAGTTAAATTTTGGCCTTAAATTACATCGTAAGACGAACAGTATGACTTCGTTCCATAAGTTAAGTATCCAGATATTCATTAATATGCTAACTAAGAACAAAAACATTAGCCGAGACCAAGTGATATGGTTGAATCTGGAGCCAAGGAAACAGACTAGCCGGCATCATTGTCTGTCTAAGCCACGCCTTCTTACAATAGTGCTGTTTGACGACAAGCTTCTGTAATTGTAATTTGATTGAAAAGTAATAAATTAATATTTTAAGGAAATTAAATTAACTTTATTGAACCTAATATTAATTTCAGCTGTCACTGTAATTTGATAATACGACTGGTAATTATTTGTAACTGTAATTGACATAAGCACAATGTAATTACTGACGGCAATTAGTCTGTTATAGGTATGAAGACATCATACATACGAATTCCTTATATCTGACATCTGATTATATGCCACAAGATACCTTATTGACTATGATAAATGTCAACATAGTTGAAAACACGTCTCCTTCAAGACGTTAGTACAAACCTGGCATAAGTGAGGAAGAGTTGTTACGTTAATCACGCTAGCCAATCAGGACAGAATGAGATGGATACGGCGACGCAAACCCGTATTCGTCATCAGCTGATTCCAGCATGAATGACTGCCGAGTTAGTTTATACTACGCTAATATGATGATACATATAAAACAATTATAATGCTTTAGTCGGACAGAATCTGATCTTCATTCTGTTCAATTTCATTCATATTGAATTATCCTAAGATCGGATTCTCGTTCGTTTTCAATTACACCTGTACTGAATTATCCGAAGTCAGAATGCCTTGAGCCTACAGCGTTAGCCACTATAAAAATCACTCTACCGATATGTAGTACAGCACATACTTTAGGCTAGGCTACGCTACTGTATATGCATACAACATACCATCGTGAACACTAGGCTAGCCGTAGTTAATTTTATTCGATTTCTCTACATACTGAATTATCGTAAGTCAATATGCATTGAACAGAGAATTAGTTGATACTAACAATTATCGTATCGTATAAGTAGAGGAAAGTAACCTTAAAAGACGAAGGAGCAGTACCCAACCCTTCAGAACCCGACAGACCCGAAACCAGATCTGAAAGGCCAACCATGGCCTAAAAGCTTCTGATGCAAGGAACTCGAAGCAGGAATACCCCAAAGAGGCTTTAAGGACACTCTATCTCTATAAACTACTACTTATAATAGAAAACCGACTCGAAGAAGCCTGCACTTCTCTTCCTAAACACTATGTAGCCTATTATCCCTACTCGTCTGTATCTGACCTAATTTTTTATCATCCTGAGAACTTACACATCGAAGGAAGGGGAATCTGCTGCCAACACTGCCTGCTCCGCGCCGGGGGGGCCGGCAGAACCTACCCACTTGGAGGCTTGTGGTTCTCCATTACCCCCAGCACCCGTTAGGGCTGGTTCTGGAACAGGCAGGGGGGCTGAAAAAGAACGATTAGAATCAACTATACTACTAATACCACTATCTCTATTTTGGTTAAATTATTCGTCAGGCTAGAAATATGCTTAACATACTAGATGATGACCTGTCCACTAATTTCTAGAATAACTAACTAGTTTCCTTGTCTCCTGACCAAGACAAACATCTCTGACTGGTATTGCACTGAACCTTCCTACACGAAATAACGAAAAGAACGTCGATCATGTGTGAGGGTACTCATCCTACACTTGAAGGGCGTGCAGAGCCGATGAGCACCAATATATCCAGCAGTAGGAGGCTCGATCGTCATAAAAGGCTCGATCGTCGAACTGTAGATGAAGCAGAAGCAGAGGCGTTTGCAGACGGCGACAACGTTTATTTTCTAACTTATCCATAGCGAGTACAAAGTAGCTATCCAAAGTAAAACGGGAGAAAAAACGTTAATAACAATCCAAGGTCGTAATCTGTATCCAAAATACAAAAACTCTTTGAGTGGGGTTGGGCTAAATGACCAAAAGTTCGCCTGATGTGGGACTGATCAGCATAGCATGGCGAACAAGAAACAATTGAGGAGAAAGGCCACTGGTGGCCGGTATTTGCGGCAGCGTTGCCCAACGGTAACAGAGGTAACGCATTTGACTAGATTTTACCTGCAGCGTTGGTAACGCTGACAGCTAAAATTACCCACTTAGTGGGTAAATATGTGGGGATATAGTTCGGGCTGGTCAGTGACCAGGGCTAATTCAGGTGTTCAGGGAGTGTATTGCAATATATAATTTTACTTTTAATTATATACCTTCAATATATTGATATTTTTGTATACCTTGTTATCCAATATAAAATATATACGTATAATTAAACCTACTACAGTATGACCTCTTACAAAATGCACGCTTGGGACCAAGCCACTGCCAGACCATAGAAAATGGCAGATGATAGAAATCACCCCTAAAAAACCCCCATGTAAAGTCTTGCAGTCTTGCCAGCTCATTCCACAAATATAGTGCTGTTTTATCAAAATTAGAACAAAGCTTAAGAATAATTAGTCATTGATTAGGTTTAATCCCTTAGCAAAATTCAGGCCTGCTCCATACCAGAAAAGGCCTATGTTGTCAATATTAAAAATTTGCTGAGGGGTGTAACCTTCCTTATTACTCATTTCCTTGAGTATCTCAGGAAAATTTTGGGCTGCTGCTTTGTCAGCGCTTGCTGTCTCATTAGTAACGGACACACTTCAAAAACCATTAGCATGGTTTTTGAAGGGATGAAACCATCTATGACTTGCAGCAAACGTTTCATCTGCAGCACTTTCTCGCCAGCCTTAGCCTTAAAGTCATCGAAATCGGCATGAGACTATGCAATACAAATCTTAGTCTCTGGTGTTCCATCCAGATACCTAAAAGGTTTTCCATTTCTTCTACCAACCTCCCCTGTCTCCTTACTTATAATTGTTGACTGCATTGGCACAGCACTTTTCACATGTTCCATAATTCTATTTTTGTTCATAACATTGTGCTGATAGTCAAGCAATTCATATTATACTGGTGTGCTACCTCAACTTTTTTCACCACTTTCTAATTTCTTTATAACTCTCACATTTTTTCCATTGAGATAGCTTGCCCCTTTTACCACTGCCACTATCTTCACTTGCTTTACACTGCCATTAGCCACGATATGTAAAGGATAGGCTTGATATTTCACGATAAAAGCACAGGAATTAATCAGAGCACAAGTGATAATGTCTTAACCACTTGCATAGATTTGAGTCTGGGACAGCGTACTGGCATATTGATGTCAGCTGCAGTGCTGTTCAGCGTGGGTAGTGGCAAAAATCGTAACTAGGCCAAGACGCACAATACAAAATTAGAACTTACAGGTGGCGGATGGAGTGCTCCGAAGAACTTTTAATTTACGATCACAGTTGTTCCTACATTATCTCTAAAAGTTTGTAACTTGAAAGTTCATATGTAGATGAGCAAAATATGGTTCTTTGTATCCTGTACAGCATATTTTCAGGTTTCATTGAATGTTTTTGTTGGAGATAAACTGTGCTTGTATATTTACAGGGCAAGCTTCAGTTCTGAAATTTTAAAAAATCCAAAAACTTAAATGTGTGGCGCTGCCTTTGTAGCCGCTCAAGAATTAATGATGGCTGATTATAAACGTCCCAGATCATGGGAGTTCCCAGACCTCTGAAAGACAGATTTTTGAGGTGGGAATGTACTGTGTATTGTGACATGTGACTATAAGAGCTAGTATCTTAATGGGCTGTCAAGGTATTGTACTAGTACCCAAGATGGTCTGTTTCATCCTGGTTCACATTCTGATGATTATAGGCTAGTAGTCACAGGCTAGTCTATATTGTACGAATATAACTCCTCAAAGATCTGTTTCTTTCAAAGATCTAGCCAGGGATTCTCCCCTCCCACCTCCCCAAAAGTCTGGATCTTATAAAGTTTTACTAAAGCCAACTGTAGCAACCATTAGTTATCCAAAATGACATGATACCCAATGCATCCTGAATGGCACTGTGTACATTTTCATCCTGTTTACAACCATTAAAACTCATTCTATTTAGAAAGTCCTTTTATCCACACATAATTATTTAAAATGACGATATCTGAATAATACACTTTACATAGCTATTAAAAATCTATCAAACAATTCAAAGGGCCCCTTAACCCTTAAACGCTGAGCTGGTATTTACCAAAGTGTCTCCCGTATGCCAGCGGCGTTCGCGAGTGAGTGCCGAAGCAGAAAAAGTTCTTTTAAAAAAATCACAGCACGCTTAATTTTCAAGATTAAGAGTTCATTTTTGGCTCCTTTTTTTTCATTGCCTTAAGTTTAGTATGCAACCATCAGAAATGAAAAAAAAAAAATTATCATATATAAATATTGGAATATATGTGAGGAAAAAATTTCTTATATAATTGTATACATATCGTGCTGTGAGCAAAACGGTTAAAGCTAATGAGTTAATTATTTTTTTGTTGTATTGTACACTAAATTGCAAAGATTTTGGTATATAAACAATTGTAAAACGATCAAAGCAACACAGAGAAAATATTATCACAATATGATGCATGAATTCGTAACACGTGGACATAAAAAAAAAAAAAAAAAAAAAGTTTTCAAAAATTCACCATAAATCAAAATATTATGCTAGAGACTTCCCGTTTGTTGCAAAATGAAGGTAATTGATTGAATATTACTAGACTGTAGGTGTTGTAGCTTACAATTGCAGTTTTTGACCATTTTGGTCGAGTTAAAGTTGACCAATGGTCAAATTTTTTCTATCTATCATTATTTATATGAAAATATTTCAAAACTTATAAAAGCTACAACCATGGGTTGTTTTTTGTTGTATTCTACATGAAATTGCACACATTTTCATATATAAAACTTTATGTAACTGCTAATATAAAATGGTGCAAACATTACGACAATCGGACGAAAAAATTTGATTTTTTCGGAAGATTACCGCGCGGATTTAAGGAAAAAGTGTTTTTTTCATAAATTCACCATAAATCAAAAAATTGTGCTAGTGACTTCCAATTTGTTGAAAAATAAAGGTAAATGATTGAATATTACTAGAATGTAAGATTTTTAGCTTACAATTGCGTTTTTTTACCATTTCGGTCGAGTCAAAGTTGACTGAAGGTTGAAATTTTGGCACTTATCGTTATTTATATGAAAATATTTCAAAACTGATAAAAGCTACAACCATGGGTTGTTTTTGCTGTATTCTACATTAAATTGCACACATTTTCATATATAAAACTTTATGTAACGGCTAATTCAAAATGGTGCAAACATTACGACAATCGGATGAAAAAATTTCAGATTTTTTTTCGGAGTTACTGCGCGGACATAAGGAAAATGTTTTTTTTCATAAATTCACCATAAATCGAAACATTGTGCTAGAGACTTCCAATTTGTTGCAAAATAAAGGTAAATGATTGAATATTACTAGAATCTAAAAGTTTTAGCTTAAAATTGCGTTTTTCTACCATTTTGGTTGAAAAGTCCAAAGTTTGACCCCGGGGGGGAAGGTTTTTGGAGTTATTTTGGGCACAATTGAGTTTTATTTTAATTATTGAAAACAATTTTATTTTCAAAAAACAAAAAACTTGGAATAAAAGAAGGTCTACAAACCACAGGGGTGGGTTGTTTTTTGTTGTATTCTACATGAAATTGTGCATTTTCATATATAAAACTTTATGTAATGGCTAATATAAAACTGTGCAAACATTTCGACAATAGGACGAAAAAATTTGGATTTTTTCGGCAGTTACCGCGCGGATGTAGGAAAAAGTTTTTTCTAAAATTCACCATAAATTGAAATATTGTGCTAGAGACTTCCAATTTGTTGCAAAATGAAGGTAAATGATTGAGTATTACTAGAATGTAAGAGTTTTAGCTTACAATTGGGGTTTTTTACCATTTCGGTCGAGTCAAAGTTGACCAAAGGTTGAAATTTTGGTACTTATTGTTATTTATATGAAAATATTTCAAAACTGATAAAAGCTACAACCATGTGTTGTTTTTAGTTGTATTCTACATGAAATTGTGCACAATTCCATATATAAAACTTTATGTAAGGGCTTATATAAAACTGTGCAAACGTTACGACAATCGGACGAAAAAATTTATGATTTTTTCAGAAGAGTTACCGCGCAGACATAAGGAAAAAGTTTTTTCATAAATTCACCATAAATCAAAATATTGTGCTAGAGACTTCCAATATTTGTTGTAAAATGAAGGTAAATGATTGAATATTACTAGAATATAAGAGTTTTAGCTTACAATTGCGTTTTTGACCATTTCGGTCGAGTCAAAATTGACTGAAGGTTGAAATTTTGGCACATTGTTATTTATATGAAAATATTTCAAAACTGATAAAAGCTACAACCATTAGTTGTTTTTTGTTGTATTCTACATGAAATTGCGCACATTTTCATATATAATACTCCATGTAACGGCTAATATAATTATGGTGCAAAAATTATGTCAACGTGACGAAATAATTTCCGAGATGTGTCGCTGATGCTTTTTAGTGCGAGAAGAAAGAAATTCGCGGTTGTGCGCCTGGGTAATGATTGTAAACAAAACAACAGCTTGATCCGTGAGCTCCCAGCATCCCCCAAGGCGCGTGATACAAAAGTTTTCGCCTAGTAGGCCTATAACTATTTTTCCGCGAATTTTTAAAAAACCTTTTTTCGTCGACGTACCATACGTCAGTTTGGCACTGACAGACAATTTTCGTCTACGTTTAATACGTCCAATCGGCGATAAAGGGTTAAAAGACTTTTAACACAAAAATAATTACCATTAGGACAATATTATAAACAAGAAGCAAACACAAAATCTATTTACCCTTATCCGTCATGCTGTCCATAATTGTCATGAGCCTCTTAAGTCGTGCCATGCTTTCTTGCTCACCACCTTTTGTAAGGAAGTCTGTGCTGAAACCAGGAAGCATACCCTAAAAGGAAAAGCATTTTTTTTCCAATTCATAAAATACACAAATGGATTTCACCAAAGGTTAAAAGAGGTTCTTACAGGAACACATTTTCAACTTAAAATACAATAGCTGCAAGAGCTACAGATTAACAAGAATTCATGTCACAACCTACTAGTACAATGAACAAAACACGTAAAAGTTCACCAGGAAACTTGAAGCTTTAAAAAGCTAAGGTAAAACTGAACCAGGTCACACTGATAGGCTGCAGTTATGCAGTAAGCAACTGGTAATTGTAAGATTTTCAATACAGTACTTTTATTTCTATAAAACTTATTATTGAGATCACAAAGTCACAATTCTAATCTTTCAAAGCACTAGCATGGAGGGTTTGTGCTTAACTGAGTGATGAAAACAAGGTGAAATATTAGACTTTGGATGGCAATGTGGGATTTAAGAAAAAATATGGAATGGATGAAGAGCAGAGCAGATGAAGATCTGATGGAAGCTGCAAGGAACAATTTGTAACATCTTCAGTTTAAATGCAGGGCAGTGTGCCATGCACTTCAACCACTGAAAGTGGTTCCCCCTAAAGGATTCAATTCAAATGAATTAAATACTTTGGTACTGACACTCAAGGTAGACACTGTAAAACTTAGCTAACACAGAATAACTTTACTTGTTTGAAAAAAAGATAACACAGACCCATCATGAACTTGTGTGGTAATCTTAAGGCATAAAGCAAACTTCTCTTCATGAATGGTATCAGTGTGATCCTACATTACTACTTTCATCTAGAGGTTAAATTGCACTTTTCTGTAAAACATTTGTTTAAATCGCTAGCATCTGACATAAAATATTTCAACTGAGAAATAAAAGATTAACGCTTCATCCGATGTTACACGAACCATAAATCATAGCAACTTCAGATGCTCAGTCACTATAAATCCTTGAGAAAAGACTATCTCAAATTTAATAAGTTTATTGGTAATCAATGAGACATTTAAATAATTTTTATTAAAGAAGAAATGGAGAAATTATACTTTCATCAAAAGAAAGAACATCTGAGAAATTTAACAGACTTTGTCATTACAGAAATTTGCATACAAAAGGCAACTTATAGCTTATTAACAAAATCACACTATGTAACTTAAAAAATTACAGTTGACCTTATACCCAATAATCATTTAAATCACTACAAAAATTAAATTTAACACTCTTCAGAGAGAACAAAATGGGAACTACTCAAGCTTACAAAGGTGATTTTCTTGTTTTAAGAGGACAATAGTAGTACTTTGGTAACTGTTTGTTTTACATATGGAATATTCACAACACTTGAAACAGTAAACAAATACCTCAAAAAGACATTTGCAATGACAATATATCAGTCAACTACCAGAATGTAATTAAAATTGGTACTATTTGCAAAAATATTTTTAAACTATTAAAAATAAAAGGTGGTTTCTAATTCACTGGTGGTGTAGAATGAAATGATGAGACCATTTTACAGTAAACTTTATTTTTCTATCCTGACACCTACTAAAAGTAGACTGAATCATAATGTGAAAACGAAAGAAAATAAACTTACCATAATTTGTGACATGGGACCCATTTTTCTTACATTCTGAAACTGTTCGTACATGTCTCGCAGCGTGAAATGGCCATGCTGCAATTTCTTGATAAGAGCTTCATTGTCTTCAAGTTTCAAGTCGTTTACCTAATAAAAAGAAAAGCATTTTACAAAGATCTCAGTTAACATAACAAACTTTGATTGTTGATGCATACATCTAATTTAAAGGGTATTTCTACCTCTAAAGAAGTAACTCCTATGTACGTTATTAATTTACTAAGATCGTGAAAACTGAGATAAGCATTAATACTGCTTTGGATGAACTCTGTAACTACAAGATAGCAGATATTCAATGAAATTTTAGATCTGACAGTCAGCTAAAACAATCAAACGAAAGGAAAATATTTCAACCTCTGTAACATATTAATTTCCATTAGTAATAAAGAATATGTTGCTGAAAACATTATAGAAACAAATATTACAGCACATGTGCTATCTTTACTATGAGATAAAACTGATAGTACATTTCTGAGACCCAGAAAATTAAAGCATAAAAATATTAGCACTAATCAATTATCTGAATCATGCAGATTTAGTGTTAAGCATTGAATCACGATAAATTAGTAAACAATACTTGCCATCTGGTCACACTATATATATTTAAATACATTTTAAAATTACTTCCACTTACGTTATTAATGCATTATAGTAATTGATCCACTGCAAATTTTTGTGCATAACTGATATTCAGTTGACAACCAGATAAGATATAATATTTACATTAAGATAGAATGTATCTATAAAAAGGGTCTTTATACCCATAACTCATATATTTGTGTAAAGGTTTAAAAAAAAAATAGGAAAATGCATAGTTGAATTGCTAAGCCCCTACAACTAAATCAATAAAATTAAATTTAGTGTTTAAGAATTTTTTCAAGAGGGATTAAAATATTTTTCCTTGGACCATCTGCTTAATCTCATACAAAAACTCTACCAAACTGCAATTTTCTTATGACTAAAGCACTTACTTTAAGGCCACTATTTACAAGATATTTATCACAAGCTGTGAGTAAAAATGTATATCTAGGTTATCCATATTGGTCACTTATGTAGATGCATAAACAATATACAATATTCAATAAAGATTTAATCAAAGCTGTTACATTTAAGGTCTAAAACTGTCACAAGGTTAACTGGAATCTGCCTTATTATTGGCAGCAAAGTAAAGAATTATAAAAAATACTAGATTTTTTTAGACCATACTGTACTGCACTAGTACATCTTTGCAAGACTTAAGTGACATCTTTTTATGAGATTCGCAACTCAAGTTGTCTCTCTTATCTTAGAGGGGTACGTAATATGACTAACAACTAAGATCAATAGCATTGTCAGATATTACCTTTGGTATGATTTTACTTTTCAAAGCCTGTTACTATTGCCTTTTATAAATGCCTCAATGTAATCAATCATATTAACAAAACATTCACATGTGGACATCTTTCTTGAAATCTACCCAAAACTAATAAAACTTCCTAAGTCTTTATAAATGATTCAAAGTCCCACATGTTAGATAGAGGATGAACGACCAGTTATATCAATTTCATTGATTAAAGACAAGACTTGCAAATATTAAGTATAGTAATGCAGGTTTTGTATGTAACCTAAAGATAAAGATAGACCATTTCATAATCTTAAATATAAAAATTAATGCTTAGTGCACAAACAACGTATAAAATAGTTAGAGTATATAGTATTTTACCTTTTCAATGAGACCTTCTATATCGCCCATGCCCAACAATTTTGATATGAAAGGTTTAGTTTTGAATTCTTCAAAATTGTCAATGTGTTCACCAGTACCTGATAAAAAAAAAAGGGTAATAAATATCTACAGGAAAGTTGTTATCATTCTTTATAAAAAGGTATGCATGACTGAATACCAAAGAGTCATAAATAATCTGATAAAGAAGTTAAAGAAATTAAGCATTTGTGGGTACTAATCTACTTGACAGTGCAACACACTTTATCACACTATTCCTTCAGCACATATATCTGTACATAAAACTACTTTAATTCATTCTATAATTTTCTGTGTTGAATCCTCCATACACTCGGCGACCCCATATAAAAATGGGAACCAGCTGGGAAGAAGAATCCTCCCTACACTAATAATCCCATAATTGCTTAAAACATTGTGAATTATTGTTTCCAAATCCTCTTTCACTTACAAAATCTGGTATACAATGAAATTTACACCATTTTACTTGGACAATCTTGATTATGTATATGTTTTCATAAATTAAATTAAATTTTACTTATTAATCAATGACATTAAATTAACCTCATAAAACAACATGATCAGAATTTATTTTACACATACACTGATTAGGAGGTAGGGTACGTACTTCAAATGTTCAAAATGTGAAGAATAAACAGAAGAAAGTATAGTTAGCCCTCAGTTATCCACTTTTTTACGTGTCACACACTTTTAAGTTAAAAAAAATTGCTGGATGAGTATATTAAGACAAACACTGTACATGATTTGAAAACCAATCATGGAGCAAATATTGCATGTTCTGAAGGAGAGAGAGAGAGAGAGAGAGAGAGAGAGAGAGAGAGAGAGAGAGAGAGAGAGAGAGAGAGAGAGAGAGAGAGAGAGAGAGAGAGAGAATGTACTATCGGCAAGAAAACTGAAGATACAGCTTTCATTAGTTTTCGTTCATCGAATTTCCCATTATATCATATAAGTTGAAACTGCAAAAGAAAAACATTCAGATACTTTAAAACATGATATATGTCCAAGGTACTTTGAATTTCTCAGATGGATTCATTCATAGAGATCTGGAAGATAGAGTGGGTGATAGCTGGTTGTGTTACTCTGTATCACGACGACAACATTTACTAGTTTTTCTCACTGAACAGGATTATTTTGCATCATCATAAGTGGTAATGGTCATAATTTTAATTTCTATAAATTTATGTTTGTATTCTGAGCATTTAAAGTTAGCTGGCGTCAATGGCGGTCAAGTTGTGATGGTTAAGGTAAGTTTAACAAATCTAGTAAATCTGCAAGAGCGTTTTCTATGATGTGAGGAGACGCCAAAGAACTATGGCAGGAAAGCACAAGTCACTGGATACTGACTTACATAATGGCTTTCACACTTTACTGACTTTGACTCTGACATGGATTGAATGCTATTAGTAGTTCTTTACAAAGCTACTGTCATTAAAAGGTTAAAGTAGCCTGTCCACTCGAAGACTTTC
Organism: Macrobrachium nipponense; assembly: GCF_015104395.2. Taxonomy (NCBI): domain Eukaryota; kingdom Metazoa; phylum Arthropoda; class Malacostraca; order Decapoda; family Palaemonidae; genus Macrobrachium; species Macrobrachium nipponense. Next base: position 54,761,066 of record NC_061091.1, read on the forward strand.
TGGCAATGCTCCCATTACAAGCAATTCAGAGTTAGCCTACATAGCTAACATGGCTGCATTACTTTGCCATGAGACTGAAAGATCTCCCAAAACATCAGCATTTTTTTGCCCGATATAAAACTTTCATTGCCTCTGCAATAGATATCGAGTTATTTGTAGCAATAAATATTTTTATTTTACGCAGCTTTTTTCATGAATGATTTGTGGATGAAAATTGATTTTCAAAAGTAGAGGCTACATATAGCAAGAGTGACAGAAACCTGTGGTTGAAATTTTCCACTTCTTTTTGGTCTTTGATTGTTACAGCTACTGTCAAATGAAATCAAGATTAGGGTATGAATTTCTTAGGGAATTAACTTGAATACTAATGTTCCATCAAATTTTATCTTAGCAACCATGTCACTTTGTTTCCTAGGAATCTGTGCACTGACTCGCCGCTCTTCCCTCTACCATTTCCCATCACAAGTCTACCACCAATAATATAATTCTCTCTCTCACTCTCTCTCTCCACTTCTAGAACGTACTCAATCTCTGAGTAAATATATGAATTGTAAATATATGAATTAAGTAACTATAAATAGGCCTATGCTCTCTCCCCCAACCCCCCCTTCTAAAACACACTTTAAAAATATATTACCGCTCAGCATCTCAAAGTAAAATGACTAAAGCACTATCTCTATGGATAGGCCTATTCTTAGCTCTCTCTCCCTCTCTATCATAATATTGCACTCATTCCTGTATTGTTCCTTACAATTATGATATTGTTATAATACAATAAAGTTTCATACATACTTACCTGGCAGATATATACGATTAGGGCCCACCCAGCCTCCCCGCAAGGAGACAGGTGGAAGAGAAAATATATGAGTAGAAAACGGGAATGGTTCCTAGTCCTGCCGCCCAGGGCAGGCCGGTAGATCACCTGACCTACCTGTAGCGAGTGGCGCAAAATTTGAATTTCTGTCGGGGACGACGGAGTCTTAGCTATGTATATATCTGCCAGGTAAGTATGTATGAAACTTTATTGTATTATAACAATATCATTTTCATACAATCAACTTACCTGTCAGATATATACATAGCTGATTGGCACCCTTCGGTGGAGGGTAAGAGACAGCTACTACTGGAATAGACAGGTAAACAACATCTGTTGTAGGTATAAATAAAAACCTTGGTTCCTACCTGATAGGTGGTAGACTTCGTGGGTGTTTGCCCCGTAGTCTGCATCACCTCAAGAAACTTTAGCGAGATATGTGATCTATGGCCAAGAATTCTTGTGGAACTGCCGAAGGGGTCTTATCCACTTACTCGGCAGAGCCTGAAAGGACTTTGTCAATGGGTGCTGATCCACTTATATGACAACACACCTTATTAAGGAGCACACAACCAATCCCGACCACCTGATCCTAACCACCATGTTAGTATTAAAAATTGCTCCGAGTTATCCCCAAACTCTTCGCAACAACCGTAACTCAAACCAAATTGCACACGCACACAATAATTTTCCAAAAAAAAAAAAGATACTCATCTACTAAAAGATATCACAAGAGTTCCTTACTGAACGGAAGTGACTGGCCGCCTGTGCGGTATCTGCACGTGTTCAGCAGAAAGTCTAGAACATATCTATTAGACTTAAGTAGTAAAAATTAAGGATTGTTGTTAGCTCCTGTACCCAGGATTGTGCCCGCAGACACAAAAGGACCTAAGGAAAAACATTTTTCATAGGTCACACGCACGTCCTTCAAATAGTGAGAAGCAAACACAGAATTACATCTCCAATATGTCGCTTCCAAGATATTCTTCAGTGACATATTTCTCTGAAAAGAGAGAGACGTCGCCACTGCTCTCACTTCATGAGCTCTTACTCTCAGGAGTTTGAAAGAATCATCCGTGCAAGCCTTATGAGCGTCCGTAAGTACGTTCCTGACAAAAAAGGCTAAAGCATTCTTAGACATAGGTCTTGATGGATCCTTCACTGAGCACCAAAGACCTTGTTTAGAACCTCCCAACTGTTTCTTTTTCTGTAAGTAAAACTTTAACGCCCTTACTGGGCAAAGAGACCTCTCCGGTTCCCTGCCGACGAGACCCGATAATCCTTTTACCTCGAAGTTTCTCGGCCAGGGATTCGAAGGATTTTCATTCTTCGCCAAGAATAATTCCTTGAAGGAACAGATGGCTGAATCTATATTGAACCCGACTTTGTCACTAAGGGCGTGCAGTTCACTAACTCTTTTCGCCGTCGCCAGTGACAAAAGAAATAAACCTTTTCTCGTTATATCACGAAACGAGGCCAAATGTAGGGGTTCAAATCTCTCTGAAGACAAGAACTTCAGCACTACGTCTAGATTCCAGTTAGGGGGAGAAGTAATCTTAGACTTCTTGGTCTCAAAAGACCTAATCAGATCATGTAGATCTTTATCGTTTCCCAAATCTAGGCCTCTATTCCTAAAGACGGCCGATAGCATACTCCTATAGCCCTTTATCGTGGCTACGGAGAGACGCGATTCTTCTCTCAGAAATAACAGAAAATCAGCTATTTCTGTTACAGAGGTACTGGAGGAGGACAACTTCTTCGACTTACACCACCTTCTAAAAACTTCCCACTTGGATTGGTAAACCCGGATAGTGGAAGTTCTCCGGGCTCTAGCGATCGAGCTTGCTGCTTTGCTAGAAAAGCCTCTCGCTCTGACAAGTCTTTCGATAGTCGAAAGGCAGTCAGAGCGAGAGCGGGGAGGTTTTGATGAAACCTCTCGAAGTGTGGCTGTCTGAGAAGATCCTTCCTTTGTGGAAGGGATCTGGGGAAGTCTACTATCCACTCCAGCACCTCTGGGAACCACTCTTGAGCTGGCCAAAAGGGGGCTATCAGGGTCATTCTTGTCCCCTTTGAAGTCACAAACTTCCTGAGCACTTGCCCCAGAATCTTGAATGGGGGAAATGCGTAAACGTCTACCTGAGACCAATCTAGCAGGAAGGCGTCTACTGCTAGAGCTCTGGGGTCTTCCACTACTGAACAGAAGACTTCCAGTCTCTTCGAGAGGAACGTGGCAAAGAGGTCGACATGAGGAGTCCCCCAACGAGACCAGAGATTGCGGCAAACGTCTGAGTGGAGGGTCCATTCGGTATGAAGGACCTGGTTCCTCCTGCTCAGCCTGTCCGCTCTCACGTTCCTTACTCCCTGAACGCACCTCGTCAATAGAGAGATGTTCCTTTGCGATGTCCACAACAGCAGGTCTCTTGCGAGTTCGTAAAGGGCATACGAGTGAGTACCTCCTTGCTTCCGAATGTATGCAAGGGCGGTTGTATTGTCCGCATTCACTTGTACTATTTTGTTGCTCACTAACGGTTCGAAGCTCTTTAGAGCTAGGTGTACAGCCAACAGTTCTTTGCAGTTTATGTGCCAGGACACTTGAAGAGCATTCCAAGTGCCTGACACCTCTCTCTTTCCCAAGGTTGCTCCCCAACCTTTTTCCGACGCGTCGGAAAACAATACAAGGTTTGGGCTCTGTATTTCCAGGGAAGTACCCTTGTTTTCCCTCAGTGGGAGTAACCACCATTCTAAATGGCGTTTCATCAGAACTGGAATGGGAAAACTGTCCGAGAGGAGTCCTGTCTTCATGTTCCACGAACTTCTGAGGAAGAACTGAAGAGGACGGAGATGAAGTCTTCCTAGATGAAAGAACTGTTCGAGCGAGGAAAGGGTCCCTAATAGGCTCAACCATTCCCTCGCCGAAGTACGTTCCTTCCTTAGGAAGAGAGAGACTTTTTCTAAACCTCTCGTTAGTCTCTCTTGAGAAGGAAATACTCGAAAACCCCGAGAATCCATCCGAATCCCCAGATAGACCAAGTTCTGGCTGGGGATCAGTTGGGACTTCTCGAGGTTCACGAGTAATCCTAAGGTCTTTATCAGGTTTAGTGTCACAGTCAGGTCCTCCAAACACTGTTTCTCTGACTTTGCTCTGATAAGCCAGTTGTCTAGGTACAGAGAAATACTGATTCCTTTCAGATGAAGCCATCTCGCCACATTTTTCATAAGGCTCGTGAAAACCTGAGGCGCCGTAGACAGGCCGAAACACAAGGCTCTGAATTGGAAGATCCTTCCCCCCGTCATGAAACGGAGGTACTTCTTCGACGAAGGATGGATCGGGACGTGAAAATAGGCGTCCTGGAGATCCAGAGACACCATCCAATCCCCTTGGCGAAGAGCCGCAAGGACTGAAGCAGAGGTTTCCATGGAGAACTTCTGTTTCTGAACAAACTTGTTCAGAGCGCTGACATCCAGAACTGGTCTCCAGCCCCCGAGGCTTTCGCAACCAAGAAAAGACGATTGTAAAACCCTGGGGAGCTTTGATCCAGCACTAGTTCTATAGCTCTCTTGTCCCACATCTGATCCACCATTTGTTGAAGAGTATCTTTCAACACAGGGTCCTTGTAATTGGCGGACAATTCCCTCGGAGTTGACGTCAGGGGAGGATTGTCCAGGAAAGGAATGAGGTATCCCTTCTGAAGCACAGACATCGACCAAGCGTCTGTGTCTATGAGAGTCCAGGCTTCCGCAAATCCCCGGAGCCTGGCACCTACTGGTGTTTGGAGGAGCGCCACTTCACTTTCCCCTTTTAAAGGGGCGGAACGAGGCTCGACCTCTCTTCTCGGTCGTTTTCCTTTTAGCGGTAACTCTAGCGGGAGGGCCTCCTCGAAAGGGCCGAACAGGAGTAGACACCCCTTTCTTTTCTCCCACCATCATTGGTCACAGGTGTTAGAAATAGAACAATCAAAACCCCTACATTTGCGACATACAGTGTGAGGATCAACCGAAGCTTCTTCCTGGAAGATTGCAGGAGAAGATCCTGTGTCGCTTTCTCCGTCAGAGATCGGGAAATATCCCTCACCAACTGTGAAGGGAACAGAAAGTCAGACCTAGGGGCGAATAACAAGGCTGCTCTTTGCGAAAGGGATACTGCTTTCGTCAAGAAAGCGCTAAAAACAGATCTTCTTCAAGAGACCTGCTCCAAATAAGGAAGAAACTTCCCCTGAGCCGTCCTGTACCGCCTTGTCAATACAGGACAAAATTGCAAGGAGTACGTCCGGCTCTAGCCCTTCAGGGGCATGAGCCTTCTTGGACATCACCCCAAGGGACCAATCTAGGAAGTTAAAGACTTCTAGAATGTGAAAAAGTCCCTTGAGGAGATGATCCAACTCTGAAAGACCCCAAGTAATCTTAGCAGTGTGAAGGCTATGTCTCCTGGATGCATCTACCAGACTGGAAAAGTCAGCTTCAGCCGAAGCTGGGAGAGTGAGACCCATATTCTCCCCAGTCTGGTACCAAATCCCTCTCTTGCCCGCAAGTCTAGCGGGAGGCATGCAAAACACTGTCCTTACTAGCTCTTTCTTGGTTAACATCCAGCTATCCAGCGATTGAAGAGCTCTCTTCATAGAAATCGTCAGTCTCATCTTCAAGAAAGCCGACGATTTCGGCGTCTTAGAGCATGAAAAAAGTGAACGAGGCGAAGGAGGAGCGGCAGGGATCAATGCATCTCCGTATTCCTGGAGGAGGAGAGCTGTCAAAACTTTGTAGTTAGACAGCCCTTCTCTGCCGTGAGTCTCGTCCTCTGAGTCCTCTTCTAAAATCGGATCAGAAGGAGAGGCCACTTCCCGTTCCGGGTCTTCCTGTCCAAAAACTCTCTCTATGGGAGACAAACTCCTAATAGGAGAGGGGCTAAGAGAGTGTAAAGAGCTCCTATGCTTGGCTGGCTCTTCGTACTTGGCTGGCTCTTCGCGCTTGGCTGGCGCCTCGCGCCTGGCTGGCGTCTCGCGCCTGGCTGACTCCTCGCGCTTGGCTGGCGCCTCGCGCCTGGCAGGATCCTCGCGCCTGGCTGGCGTCTCGCGCCTGGCTGACTCCTCGCGCTTGGCTGGCGCCTCGCGCCTGACTGATGCCTCGCGCCTCTCAAAACTCTCGCGCCTGACTGACGCCTCGCGCCTGGTTGGAGTCTCGCGCCTTTCTGGTGCCACATCCTTGTATGTAAGATGCTTGTCTGGCGCCTCGCGCTTGGCTGAATCCTCACGCCTGGTTGTTACCTCGCGCTCGGCTGAAGCTGCTGGTCTGGCAGACGTATCCCATCTGGGAATATCCTCGCGCCTGTAAAGCGTTTCTCGCTTGTCTGACGCTCTAATCCTAGAAGACGCTTCTCGTCTGTAGGAAGCCTCGCGCTTGACTGGCGCGACGCGCTTGTCTGGCGAATCAAAATCGTCCAAAGAGTCTCTATCCGAGTAAATCTCAAAAGACTCACGTCCCACAGGAGCCTCACTCCTGGCGGGAGAAGGAAGACGAGTCTTCTTGACCGGAAGTCTCACGTCTTTCTTACGAGGAGGATCCTTCGAAAGGACTCCTACCAAGGCGGATAGCTGTTCCTGCACCGCCAAAATGATCCTCTTGGAAGCCTCTCCTGCGTCTTCTTGAACGGGAGAGGGAGACCTCGAAGGAGTTTTGCCCACATCATGGGACGTCAAAACCCTCTTCGCCTTCTTGATGGAAGGAGGCGCTTCTTCCGAAAAGCGTTCTGGGCTTGAATCCAACACAGGATCTCTCCAGTGCCTTTTCAGGGGCCTGGACAAGTCCGAATCCTTCCACCCTCGTTTAGGAGAGGGAGAAGCGGACGAAGAGAAGCACTCTCTGAGGACGCTTTTCCTATAGCGGTCCTGAGCAGTCTGTCTATTTACAGAGCCTGCTGAAGGGACGCCTGACCGGGGGGAATTCTCCACAACCTCCGTACGGCTTTCGACTTTCCTTCTCCTCTGGGCTTGGGAGCTTGGAAGAGGTCTAGGCCTGGGAGCGTCGCAGAGACGGTCAGACGCCCCCTCCACAACACTGGGGACACTCACTTCACTATAATCACTTTCACAGTCCTTACCTTTCATGGTAGCCATTTTGGATCTCATCCTGTGAAGAGTAGCTTTCAGTTCAGCAATTTCCGAGGCCGAATCTGAATGTAAAGCCAGTGAGGGCCCTGATACAGAATTAGAATCATAATTAAGAGAAGAGGTAGAATTATCCAAAGGCTCAATAGGCCTTGTACTACTACCCGCAATCTTAGATGCAGCCCTTCTGACTCTATCCCTTTCTAACTTCTTCAAGTAAGAAGTTAGAGTCTTCCATTCCTCAACATTCAACCTCTCACACTCATGACAGGTGTTAGAAATAGAACAATCAAAACCCCTACATTTGCGACATACAGTGTGAGGATCAACCGAAGCTTTCGGTATCCTCACCTTGCAGCCTACATTCACACACATTCTCACACAACCACTTGAATCAGACATTCTTGAAGAAAAATCAAAAGCAAGTCCAAATCCAGTCCACAGTAGCGAATGCCAAAACAACGATCCAGGTACGTCACCAAAAGTCCACAAAAAGATTACCAATTGTCTAGAAAAGCGAATTCCAGTCAAGAGGTGGCAGCAACGATGTTGATACCACCGGCGACAGAAAATATATGGAAAAACGGGAATGGTTCCTAGTCCTGCCGCCCAGGGCAGGCCGGTAGATCACCTGACCTACCTGTAGCGAGTGGCGCGAAATTTGAATTTCTGTCGGGGACGACGGAGTCTTAGCTATGTATATATCTGACAGGTAAGTTGATTGTATGAAAACTACTAGTTATTGCCCGAATTTTACCTTTTTTCTCATTATTTAGGATCCCGTTTCAAAGTACACTTGAATTTTATGTCATTTTAGTTTCATGGTAGGTTTTAAAAGGATGATTGATATTCTACTCAGAACTGACATTACCATAACCAATTTAAACAAATAATATAGCAGTTGTTACTGTATTCAGCTACACATGATTGTAGGACTTTTTACAGAATCTTCATGGTTTAAAGTTACTGGAAAAATAGGAAGCAACAAACACAAGGACTTTGAAGCTCTGCCCCTTTTCTTGCCAAAAGTAGTTTCTTTTTAAGCATACAGTGTCTTCTACTGTATACTGAATAACATTGTACATACACTACTATACATGTAACTACGTATGTATATAGACTGTGGACCCCCCTAATTCGCGTTCTCTGGATTCGCGGACTAACACATTTGCGGATTTCTCTTGGGAATGTTTCCCCACATTATTTGCGAAAAATTTGCATATTCAAGGTATTTTTCTGTGAGAAATATCCACAAATTCCTGTTTTTTTTTTTATCAATTTCATAAAAAAATGCACTTTTTGTGATAAAACTATTAAAAAAAACAAGTATAAACACTTTTAGTGGATTTTTCTTGAGTTTTAACTAACAAAATAGGCTGTTTTCAGCATTTTTATAGGGGCTCCAATTATTTGCGGGTTATAACTATTCACAGGGGGATTTGGTACACATCCTCCGTGAATACGGGGGGACCTCTGTATATACTAATAAACATTATCTGCTGCTGAAAGTGGGTGGGGTAGGAACATTCAGCAGTCAGTGCACAATTCTTAAATAAACCATTGTCTATAAGATCTTCACGTATGACACTGTAATCTGTTAGGTACAGAATGTATAACTGGCAAGTAATTCTTTGCCCACTGGTTTTATTTACATAGTGAATGCATAAGCAGGCTATACTTTAGCCAATGCTAGGTAAATATTTATCATAACAACTATTGGCTATGCTACATCTATCGTACATGAAGTACCAAACCATGTTTGCCTGATAGACAACTGTTTCATTCTTAGCCATCTTGCTACAACATTCAGAAGACTTGTCTCTGTATTTTCATATTTGTGTACAGGCAGTCCCTGGTTATCGGAGGACTCGGTTAATGGCAATCCAGTTTTATGGCGCTTGTCTAGCACCATAAAATCGGCGGTTTATGGCACCATAGCAGGCCCAAGTTTCAGTTATCGGTGCCATAAGGTGCTAATAATAGAGCTATGATGCCATAACATACCTAATAGATGTGCCATTAACTGAATCTTCGCACCATACATGCCATAATTCGCAGTTTTGGTTAATGACGGTTTTCGCTTATCAGCACCCTGCAGAGGACAGAACCCCCGCCGATAACCACGGACTGCCTGTATAGGTTTTGAGTCTCGGACTGCCTGTATAGGTTTTGAGTCTCGGACTGCCTGTATAGGTTTTGAGTCTAAGTCAAGTTGTTGTCTGAGGTACAGAAAAACAGTACCACATCTTAGGCAGCATATGTGAAAAAAAAATACATGATCATATGAGTTTACCCTCTGATATTTATACTCTTATTATTTTCCATGTACAGCACTGAATACTGTTTAATAAGTAAAATATGACAAATTTTTAATCAATTTGTATTTTTCATAGCTACCAAACCTGAGGTCTTGAAACTGGATAATCTTCTGGCGCCAGCTGGAAGCCAGTTAAAAACTGGTCGCCAACCATGTCTGCATCCTGTGGCGCACTAAGTCTTTCTTCCATCCCCGGATATGAGAGGGGGGGCTAGAGGTGGGTAATCAACATTAAGACCTCAGTTTTGTTGGCTATGAAAAATACAAATTGATTAAAACTTTGTCATTTGTTCATGTGCGGAACAAACCTTCGGTCTAAACAATAGGATAGACTTATACTTGGAGGGAGGCTCAAGTACCCTGACCATCCTTCCTAGACGTTTGAGTTCTAAAGAAGGGGGGTCGGAGCCTGTGATTCACTACATCCATGGAAGACCATGAGAACTATCTGTTCATGCAACAAACCATGCAGGCCACAAGGGGTTTGTCACCACTCCTCCATCACCTTCCTAGAGAGAGGAGTACGTAAATGCAACTGAGAAACAGATTTATATTGTATGGAATACAAACCAAAAAGGCAATGCAGTATGGCAGCTGCACTCACCGGTATCAGACCAGTTCCAATGTATGACATGTCTATTCTTCAACCAGCCCATAGGAAGAAAGGAAAAAAGAAGTCCTTTAGGTACTAATATGAAGTGAAAGTGGTTTGCCAAAGCCAGGACCCAGCATTCAAAATCCTATGAACAGACAAGTTCTTCTTAAAAGCCAGATAGGATCCCAATCCTCTGATGTCATGCACTTATGCATGCACTGTATCTGTGATAGAATTTGAAGGTGAGAAGAATGCCTGTTTAATCATCTCACAAAGCCACAATGAAGTGCTATTCTTGGACACTTTTTTTCTGGTTCAGCGTGTGCTAACAAAAAGTCTACGACACCTAGGCCTTAGGTGACTAGTCCTTTTTTAGATAGCAACGGAGAACTCTGATGGGACAAGGCAATAACTGCTGTGGATAGCTGTCCATGACCTCAATCAGGGAGAGAATAAAACACGAGGCAAATCTGTCATTGTGTAATGAGGGATTCTGAGTCTTAGCCACAAATTCTGGGACATATTTGAAGGGCACAGACCCCGCAACCCCTCGTATGTTTAACATTATAACTCAGGCTATGAAGCTCTCCAACTCTCTTTGAGGAAGCCAAGGCCAACAGGAAAACTATCTTTAGAGTTAAATCCCTGTCTGATGATCAATGCAGCAGCTCAAATGGAGCTCAAGTGAGACTACTCAGGACCAGAGTAAGATCCCCTGTCAGTGGCTTAAGCTCTCTCGGTGAACAGGGATTGCTGGAAACTCCTGAACAACATCGAGATCTCCCAGGAAGAAGATATATTCATGCCTCTCAGGCGTAGGACCAGCCCCAAGGTAGCCTCTGACAGAAGATACTGTCACAGTATGGCTGCAACGCTCACCTACATCAAGCCAGTTCCACCATATGATGTGTCTATTCTTCCTACTGCCCACAGGAATGAAGAAAGGAGAAAAGGGAAGGAAAAGAGACCAGTCAACTTCCTCAGTCCCTACTCCACACAATCCTCTTAGGCAAGATACAAACTGTCCCGCCAGGGGCACTGGATGAGTCACAATGTTGAACAGCCACCAGTGGACCCTAGGAAAGCGTGTCGAATGATCTGTGGCCAATGCTCTTCATGCAGAAGAAAGTGAAAGTGGTTTGAGACAGTAATGAACCAACATTGAAATCATATTGTGGCGGGATCACAAAAAACAAGTAACCTCCCCACATAAACTTAACCTGTCTGGCTATCAAACCCACCCTCAATCACACTTTCCACTTAACACTACAAAATACAGCAGGAAAATTGACCCATACCTACATACAGAACAAAAAACACAAACAGGTACTCACCACTGGCTTCTGACACTTAGGGCTAGGCTGTGCTGTCCACTGGATATAGGCTATAGGGTAGCCAACACAACCATCGCCGACAACCAAGCACAAACCAACCCCCCCGAGACCCACAACCCCACAAAAACTCAATAACCCAACAAATCACTGCAAACAAACACCAACCGCTTGAAAGAACACGACAACCACACAACTCACAGAAGCACAACAACCCGCCAAAACCAAAACTGCCCCAACCACCACTAACAGACACCGAAAATGCACCAAAAACCTTCTTAACCTCACCACAACCAGACAGACACACGCACAACAACTTCACAACCCCAAAATCTATCAATTACTACCAAAACAACAAAACACCAAAGGACAACTGCTGCCAAAACCGACACTGACTTGACCAGACGTCTCACTGTTTTCGATTCTCGTAACAGACTTCCAATGACTTCCCACAGAGCGCCACAACAGACATGCTTCCGACCGCCATTTAACCACTCCCATTCATTCTTTCACCAATCTCTCTCTCTCTCTCTTCTCTCTCTCTCTCTCTATCTCTCCTCTCTCTCTCTCTCTCCTCTCTCTCCTCTCTTTTTCTCTCTCACAACCTTTGGAGATGTTGTCAAATATAAACTATCATTACTCCTCCATATTACCTCCCCCATTACATTTGACAACATCTCCTTACACTCACAACATCCACACTAAATTGCCTTTCGCAACAACCAAGGATGCTCAGATGCAGGTCCCCTGGATCTTGTTTGAGGACCATCATACTCTCTTTCAGTTACATCGCCATTCACTTCTTCCAAACCACTTTCTTTCAAACTCCCATTATCTCCCTCACTACCATCCTCCCAAATCCCATTCACTACTTCACCGATGTCTTCCAACTCTGGTTCCAACATTGCCCCTATTTCGGCCACCAAACCACTCAGTTCATCCATACTTCTGTCAAACTCCTGCAAAGACTTATCCATCCTATCGACTACCTCCTTACTACTCAGTTTCCTTCTCACTGAAGTCTTACTTGTCCCTGTCAACTCAAACCCACATACACTACAAGTATCATTCATTCCCCCAAAGTCATCCGTAGCACACGCTTTATCAACCGTTTGCACCCTACCACCAACCCCTTTACCATGCCGTTCACGCTTTTTCCTTCCACTTCCTCTCTCCACACTCTTCTGTTTTCTTCCATACTCAACCAACACCAACTGTCGATCTCCCAGACCAATTTGTTCACCGACAGTCGGCTCATACTTATTCACCCTCAACCACTCACTCATCGCATTCTCCCGAACATACTGTGGTACTTCCCTCCACTTATGGAGCTGGTTATGGTGTGCCCTAACCTCATCCAGTCCCCCACCTACTCGCAATTTCCCCAAAACATAACTCAATCCACTCGGTCCCACTTCCAAAATCTCAAAAGGCCCTTCAAATTTCTCCCTTACTTTATTCACATTCATTCTTCCCATCTCAACCACCTCTTTCAACACCTTATCCCCAATCTTAAAACTCTCAAACCTTTCACTCGCTTTCTTCCACAAATCCCGATCACCTTCTGACAGACCCAACCGCGGTCTGACAATCCTATCAAAATTCAACACATATTTACAAGGAGACATACCTATACTCTTCTGCAGTGTGGCATTATATGCCCAAACTGCACGTCCTACATACATATCCCAATCCTTGTCGCTCTTACTCATCATTCGCAAAATCTCAGTCATCGTCCTAACAGTCCTTTCAGCCAACCCATTCGCACTAGGCATATACGGAGTAGAATACACATGCACAATACCCCATTCCTTCAACATTTCAAATTCCCATCCCACAAACTCAGGTCCCTTATCACTCAACATTTTTGCCGGCTTACACACACACATGGGCAACATCACTTGACCCACCATTCGTGCAACAGTTTCACTCCTCTTATCTTTGATGGGAACCATAGGCAAAATTTACTCATGTGATCCACCATCACAATCATTCCCACCCCATTGTCCGTCGTCACAGTCCTAGGCAAAGAAACACAATCAATCACAAGCATTTCAAATGGCTCTTTCATCTGCAATCGCAACACAGGTGGACTTGCATGCACACTCTGATACTTTCCCCTCTGACAGTCTTCACACGTGACAGCCACATCCACACAAATCCTATTCAACCCAGGAGCATACAATCTCTCTCTCATGCATTCCCACAACTTATTTTTTCCCATATGCCCAAACCGATCATGCACCAACAAACACATACTCACAGCTGACTCAACAGAAAACACTGGCACATACACTTCCTTGTCATACACCCCTTCCTGATGCAAAAAGTACACTATGTTTTTGCACACCACAGAAAGTTTAGCAACCCTCTTATATACATCCAACTCACTTGGCCAGTCTTCCACACGCACTCCTCCCAAAACACATTGTCGCAACACACTTATCTCCAGGCACTTATTTTGCATTTCCTCAATCTCTTCCTCACTCAACAGATCATTCTCACTCCTAGCAATATCAATCATACCCACAACGTTTGCTACAAACACATTACCATCTTGAATCCTAGCTACTTGTCTGCCCCGCTTTCTAAGAATTCCATTTCCTAAATCTACGTCTATATCGTGGATCCTCAAAAAATCTATCCCTATTAAAAAGCAAGATGGCATATAATTTTCTCCTATAACTATAAAGTTATGCATTACTTCAAGATCTCCCAACCTAACCTTTAACCGTACCTCTTCCCATACTAAAACACTTCCTTGTCCCAACCCATGTATTCTCACACTTGTAGACTGCCTTTTCACTTCCCAATCACATCTCTCAAGTTCACTCACCACTGACCCACTCACCAAGGAAACTTGTGCCCCTGTGTCAACCAAACTACAATACTCACTATCATTTACTTGGACAAACGTCACCACTTTCCCTCGAGTCCCATGCATACACACATTCACTACCACGTCCACCTGGTTATCCACATCATAATCCTCCTCATCAAAACCCCACGTTCATTACCTGTACTCGCCCTTCCTCGATATTCAACCGGTCTGTCCCATCCAAAATACAACAACACTTTTATTCCAAACAGCTCAGCTACTGCTGACAACAATTCATGCAACATTTCTCCTTCCCCACCTTGTTCCTCCGCACATGCCACTTCCTTCTGCACATCACTCATCAACTTCACTCGCAACTCATTTACACTACCGGGTACCTCTTCAACCAGACCCTTACCTTCCAAGTTTTTCAATGCCGAAAACAAACATTCACACACACTGTCATTCCCTTCAAACCTCTCTTTTACAACCAACCCCTCAGGTACCATATTCGGATCCCAGTCACTTTTCACGACACCACTGTCCTTACCATGCATCCTAGACATCGTATCAGCAATCACATTTTTACTTCCTGGCACATATTCTAAGCTAAAATCAAACTCACTCAAATCTCAAGGTGTCCTCGAATCCTAGCATTCACACTTTCCTTCTTGATCATATAAACTAACGGCCGATGATCTGTCCTTATTGGACAAATTTTACCCCATACAAAAACACTTTCAACGCTTTCACACAAAAACCTTATTGCCGCAAGCTCCTTCTCAACCACCGAATACTTAAGCTCTGCTTTATTAAAAGCTTTACTCACATACGCAATCACTCTCAATGTCCCTCCCCATTCACCTCTTGCATCTGCACCAAGCATCCTCCCATACTAAACTTACTAGCATCAGCATACAACTCAAGCTTACTGGCATCCTCACTGTAGTCCGGAAAAGCCAAGGTGACGTCCCTAGCAGCCTCCTCTTTCAATCTCTCAAATGCTCCCACCATTCGCTCATCCCACCTCAGCTTAGTACAATTTTTCTTCCCGGTCCATTCAGTCAACGGCTTCCCTATACCCGAACAATCCCTAACGAACTTCCTCCCAAACTCAATCAGACCCAAAAAACCCTTTAACTCCCGCACGGTCCGGGGACGTGGAAACTCCTTTACTTTTCCACAAACTTTTCACTCTTCCTTACACCACTCGCACTCACCTTATGACCAAGAAATTCCACTTCCCCAGCCAACCACGTACACTTCTCCAGCTTCACTTTCACTCCAACCTCTTCCAACCGTTCTAACACCTTCTCAAGCAGTTCCACATTCTCCTCAACAGTTTCACTTGCAATCAAAACATCATCTATAAACACAGTCACCTTCCTTCTATCAAAACCAGCCAAAACTACATTCATCGCCCTCTGGAAGGCAGCAGGCGCATTAGCCAATCCAAAGCTTAACCTCTTGAATTGATAGTGGCAGCTACCACTCGAAAAAGTCGTAACATGCCTGCTCCCTTCCTCAAGAGGCATCTGGTAATAGCCCCTTACCAAATCCAATTTTGTGAACACTCTCATCCCATGCATCTTATACACACAATCAGACACCACATTCATCGGGAATCGCTCCTTCACAGTCACTTCATTCACCTTCCTGTAATCCACACACATCCTCAAACTCCCATCTGTCTTGCGTACTGGGACTATGGGACTATTCCAAGCACTCTCGCTCCTCTCGATCACTCCCACTCTCTCAAGTTCCTCACACTGTTCCTCAATCTCTCGGGCAATAGGCGCAGAAAAGTGTCGGGGACGCTGATATATGGGGGTATCGTCATTCAAAACTATCTTGAACTCTGGGAGCTTAGATCCCCTGAAATCCTCGTCACCCCGACTCAACGCACCCCGCCTATCCCACAACATCTGCATCATCCGCTCCCTCTCATCATCACCAACATTTTCATCCACCCCAATTCTTTCTCTCAACTCATCATACTTCCACTCATCACTTTCTTTCATGCTACCTGTCATCACCCGCCGCACCCTAACATATCTTTCGTCGTCCTCATCCACCAACGTATACAACAACCCCACACAATTACCTTCACGTATACCCCGCACTCGCTTTTTCCTAACACTCGGCAATGAGGCCACAAAAACCCGAGGATTCTCCATATCCAAAATCCCGTCGTACACATGCACGCTCGCTCTTACCAACCTGTTCGCATCCACACCCTCAACCACATACGCACACTTGTCACCTTTGACAATCCCAAGACCATCGGGCCACGCAACTTTCACACTAACAACTTCTCCAACTTCTCGCGGCACTTTTACACTCTCTTTCGCAACCAACGGCACTCCCTTCCATATTTTACTGCTTACCCCTCCATCCCTATCCAAGTACAACTCTCCATGTACATTCCCCTTCCTATGCAACTCAATCATATTCCTGCTCGGATGGACCACCATCCCACACTTCTTCAGGAACCTGTATACTAACAACATATCATACTTATCACTCATTCCCTCGATCACACAAAAGTCACCTTCATCCATCACTACCCCTTCGATTTCTACATTTTCACGCAACATTCCCACCACAGGCATACTCAAATTTCCTATTCCTCGTACCTCCCCTTTACATTTCCTAATTTCACACTCACTCCGCAACTTGTCACATCCATTCTTAAAAAGAACACTGACACTGCACCCAGTATCAATCAAAGCAACCAAACACACCCCTTTGCACCTCACTTTTACACTCATACATTCATGAGCTCTTCCTCCAAACCCTTTTTCATGCAACAATCCTTCACGCACATGCATCACTCTTACTGACCGCACACCAGAGGACCCACCCAACTGAATCCCCTTTGTACCTAGTTTCCCGAACTCCCAACCTGACTCATCCTCTTTCGCCTGCACACACTTGCCACATGACCTTCCATTCCACACTCAACACATTTTGCCCGTTGTTCCTTACACATCCTAGCATAATGCCCATTCTTCCCGCAATTACCGCAAACCTCAGTCACACGAGTACCTCGACATCCACTTGCTACATGCCCTACTTGCCCACACCTGTAACACTTAATATCCCTATCCTTCTTACACTCGCTCACTAAATGCCCTGTTTGCCCACACCCGAAGCAAGCTCCCAACGCCCACTGACATTCATTCTTCCTGTGCCCTAGCTTTCCACATCTGTAACATTGCTGCTCTCGTTCACGACTAACCGACCCTAATCTTCCAACGCTTGCACTCCGATCTCTCTTAGGGTTAACCATACTTACGTTACTGGCTCTAACGCTCCTATCAACCACTCGCTCTGCCATTCGCCTTGGCCCTTCCAAAACTGCCTCCCTATAGCTCTTAAACTCTGGTATAACATCAGCCACTTCAGTCCTAACACTAACACTTCTATTCTCTTTCATACACCTGTCCAACTCATAATCCTCTACTATTTCCAAAATGTCGTTCCATGTCAACCTTTCATTCGTCCATCGCATTTTCTCCTTGCGTTTCAGATTTACAAACTCATACACACTCTCAGGCACAGTCGCCAACAACTTCCTCACTAACTCTTTACACTCATTTATCCCTTCATCCCCAAACTTTTTCCTGGCTAATGTTTCCAACCTGCACACATACATCGACAACGACTCACCAACATTCATTCTTACTTCATCAAAACCATGTTTTCTCCTATATCTAACACTACTCCTTATCCTCTTCGCCTGTTCCACAATCCTGGCTTTCACACTCTCATAAGGCACATTCCCCACACTCATCATTACCCCATACATATTCAACAAAAATCCCGTCAAAAAATTACCCAACTCTCTTGCCCAGACTCTCTTGTTATCCCTATACTTTGCCTCACAATACCTCTCATATTCCTTAAAAAAATCCCCTATGTCCCTACTACCATATTCCTCATATTGTGCACATCTAGGTATCTCTCTCATATATACAGCCTTTCGTACTTCCCGCTCACTCTCACTTTCACTACTTCCACCATTCTGATCCCTCTTAACCTTGTCCGAATACAGCGAATCAACTTCCATACTAACATCCATGCTCCTGATTACACTCTTCTTACCCTTCTTCTTTCTACCTACCTGTTTCCACTCACTGCTATCTAAATCCCTCTCAGCCCTTTCCCCAAAGTATTCAGTCCCAGTCTCATCCTGTCCGTCATCCTTCCTAACCTTCTTTCCCTTAATCGTCTTCTTTTCCTCAGCCCCCTTCTTATTCTTGTCCTCAGGTTTATCCTTATCCTGTCTCTTTCCCTTCTTCCCTTTACCTACCACAAACAAGACACCTTCTTCACTCGTAGTTTCATCCCCTCGCTCTTCCACTGTCTTTACCACTTCTGGCCTATCACAAGACCCAGTAGGCCTACCCCCTACAGCTCCCTCTCCCATGAACCCCTTCATCATCTCCTGCACTGCATTCATCATCACTAAGAATTTATCGTCCATTTTCTCAACCATTCTCTCTTCCGCTCCTTTCACTTCTTTCATTTCCACTTTTGCACTCCTTAGCATTCCTCTCATTTCCTCTAACTCGTTCTTCAGCTCCTCACACTCTACCCTCAACCTCTCATTATCCACTTCCAATTGTCCTCTTACTTCCCTCTCCAACCTCAACTCCTCCTTCAGCCTCTCCACCTCACTCAATCCTTCCATCCCAAACTTTCTCACCACGCACACACACTGGCCTAGACCAATTGTCCTGCAGCTGCCACACCAGCAGTCCCTGTTCGGGCGCCAAAAAATAATGTGGCGGGATCACAAAAAACAAGTAACCTCCCCACATAAACTTAACCTGTCTGGCTATCAAACCCACCCTCAATCACACTTTCCACTTAACACTACAAAATACAGCAGGACAATTGACCCATACCTACATACAGAACAAAAAACACAAACAGGTACTCACCACTGGCTTCTGACACTTAGGGCTATGCTGTGCTGTCCACTGGATATAGGCTATAGGCTAGCCAACACAACCACCGCCGACAACCAAGCACAAACCAACCCACCCCGAGACCCACAACCCCACAAAAACTCAATAACCCAACAAATCACTGCAAACAAACACCAACCGCTTGAAAGAACACGACAACCACACAACTCACAGAAGCACAACAACCCGCCAAAACCAAAACTGCCCCAACCACCACTAACAGACACCGAAAATGCACCAAAAACCTTCTTAACCTCACCACAACCAGACAGACACACGCACAACAACTTCAATTACTACCAAAACAACGAAACACCAAAGGACAACTGCTGCCAAAACCGACACTGACTTGACCAGACGTCTCACTGTTTTCGACTCTCGTAACAGACTTCCATTGACTTCCCACAGAGCGCCACAACAGACATGCTTCCGACCGCCATTTAACCACTCCCATTCATTCTTCCACCAATCTCTCTCTCTCTCTCTCTCTCTCTCTCTCTCTCTCTCTCTCTCTCTCTCTCTCTCTCTCTCTCTCTCACAACCTTTGGAGATGTTGTCAAATATAAACTATCATTACTCCTCTATATTATGAACAGATAAGTACTTTAAAATAACAGGAAGGAACGTATTCCTCTGGTGTTATGTTCTTCTGCATGAACCCAATCGGTGGGAGAACTTCACAATGAGGAGGTAGTTTGTCTAAACACCTCATGTAGAAAACCGAAAGGGTGTTTTAGGGCACCTTTCTTAACTTGGAGACGAGACGTTCAGATAACTACACAGCACTTGACGAGACCCTGAAGCTTTCCACCCCTTCCAAAGAAGGCTAGGTCTGAAAGAAAACCTCACAAAGTCAGTTCCCTGGGAGATGATTGACGCATGGGTTCAAAGGAGGTTGCGAAAGATTACTCAGTACCAGAGTAAGGCCCCTTACTCAGTATCAGAGTAAGGTCCCAAGTAGGAGGTCTGAGATTCCTAGATGAACATGACCGCTCCAAGCTCTTGAACCACACCAAGTGGGTTTGAGGGTAGAGAGAGGTCCGCTTCCTTCAGACACTCTAAACACAAGTAAGCCTTGTAGCAACTTGCCAGTAGCAACAGAAGGAACCTCCTCTGTTCTGAAAAAAATTCAGATTTTGTCTACTGAACAGGAACTCGTGAGTCGAGAGAAACCCTATTTGATGTCACCAATCATAGCAGCAGATGACTCCTCTTATATACAGCTGACGAAGATCCTCTGAAGTAATAGCCTTACATGTGTCACTGCTTCACAGGAAAGACCTCCCATAAGAGATACTGACTCCATACATGAAGAGATAAAGATCCTAGTGATTGGAGGCATCTCTCCACAAGAAATTGGCAAAGAAGGTTATGCTAGGGGCAAAGAAGGTTGTGCTAGGAAAGGAAGGAATCTCTCGTCTGCTCAACTTGGGGTTAAGGAGCTACTAGGGTTAACCAAAGATTTTTGAGCTTAACAAAGGCATTTGCCCTTAAATCACCCCTCTGAATTGTTCCTGCACTCATCAGCCTCCTCCGAAGGTTGGAGTGCTCATCTTGAAGAGCTCCTGGCCTTGGGGGCACAGAATGTACAAGCATACAAGTCCACATCAGAGTTGTAGCTGAGCACAACTTCCTCAGACTCTAGGAAATTTGAGGAAGGTAGGAGTGTGCACTACATTGTTCAGCCTCCAAGAGAATTCCCAGAAGGCAGAAGGGAGTTCTCTGCTCCAAAGAATAATTCTGGGACCATAAATAGAAGACCTCCAGCTTCCTGCCAAAGAGGTCTAACATGGGGCCTCTCCAAGTAGACAGAAGAGATAAGAGATAGCCCAAAGGGATATCCTATGACAAAATGCTTAGCAAAGATACATTCTAAATAGTATCCTAGTTTCAACTTGTGCACTTTCAATGGAATTACCCTGTAGACAGGAGAGAAGTCCTTGAGCTGCCCAGGAAATGTGCATCTCCAACAGAGGAGACATTATGAAGTGATCCCTTGTGATGACATACAACCAGTATGCTACTCATTGCAGGAGACGCCCTATGATGATAGCACACAACAAACCCCCACGTCCCTTTGACTAAGGAACCACCATCGTGATGTTCCTAAGCAATATAGCACAGGGATAAAACATATCTTAACTGCTGCAGAGACAAAAACACTAGGATATTGAGATACATTACTGATCTGGATACATACTTGGATATAAAAGGTAGGTTAAACTAGGAATTGAACCCAACCTAACCCAAACCGATCCCAACCTCTTGAAGAATGGGAATATCTTCTTGCAGAATTCATTAAGCAGAAGAGTATGCTTGATAAACATAAGCTCAATCTAACTAGACTAGGCTAGGCTAAGAACTTCAACACTCAAGACTAAAACAAGGTGGAGAAATATGTTTGAACAATCTAGGCTGGGCCTAGGACCCAATCATCTATACTAGTTTAAGGGGGCCAGCCGGCTAATGCCCTTTTTTAAGGACAGGACTTTGATATTCATACCACTTAATAAGGTGACTTGGGACATCTCCAAACCGCATATGATTTTCGCCTCTGACCTTCGGTTTTGTGACGCCAGGGCGATTTATCCCGAAAATAACCATTTTTCAAATTCTATCTCCTCCCTTGATATTTAATATTAAGACCTGGGATTACTACCATACATAGACCTGATGTAGAACTCTAATCGAATGGAGAGTTTTTTTTTCTAAAAGTCATTTTTTTGCTAGATATGAATTTTTCAATATGGTCAAAAAATAAACCCTATAAATCAGGAGAAAAAAATTTATAAAAAAAAATACGAAACAAAAATTGGAAAAAAGGGCTCTATTTGATTGTTCTATAATGTCTTTCTGAGTTATATACCAAATTCCAATGTTATAGCTTTAAAACTAAGTGAGAAGATAGATTTTGAAGGTCAATAAGTATAGTTTTGAGATACGGGCGTTCAAAGTTTTCCTTCGTATTTCTATAAAGACAATATTAATAAATAATGATTATTATGAATGTATATTTGTTTTTTGTGTATTAATAAACCAAAACTATTTTATTTATCATAATTTAATCATAAATGATGATCCCTTTGCTCATATATCGCAGCCTGGGGGACTGCTTGAGGCAAGATGGGGCACTCCTTCCTACACAATTCTCTCTCTCCCCTTCACTAAATCGGCTTATTACAGCGAATTTTCTTCTTCTGTGTGTTAGCGAGATGTTTTCCTTGTATTTTCCTCTTTGGATGATGAAATTCTTGCCCGAAACAAAGATAAACAAACGTAATTGCAAGAGCATGTCAAGAGGTGAAACTCGAAGGCGTACACTTTTTTTACAAAGACAATTTAATAAATCATGATTATTATGAATTTCATATTCCATTTTGGGTATTAAAAAACCAAAACTTTGTTATTTATCATAAATGAAGATCTCTTTGCTCAAAGATCGTAGCCTTAGGCACAGTGTGACGTGTGCTGTCAAGCAAGACGGGGCGTTACTAAGCAACCCTCCCCTCTCTCTTCACTAACTACGCATATATTATGATATTCTGTAATAATACTTGAGCAATTTTTCTTCGTCTGTATGTTAGCGAGATGTTTTCCTTGTCTTTCCCTCATTGGCATGATGAAATTCTTGCCGAAACATACATAAACATACGTGAAAGCAGGCGAATGTCAGACGTGAAATGGAACGTGTAGACTACTTGACGTCTGTGATCGCACTAAATCAGGACTGGACTTGGTAGCTTGAGCCTGAAGTCTCCTTCTCGACTCGGGGAATGTCTACAGATGCCATTTCTCCCAATTTCTTTGACAATAATTATCAAAATTTACGATAATAGAAGAAATATTGCATTTTCTTGTACGGATCAATGTTTTAGGCTTATTGAGTTACGTTAACTAATTACCCTGTAACTACGAAAGTAAGAGGAATTTTGACGAAATATTTCGTATACGTATTCTCAATTGCCATATGAAGCTCCATGAATTTTTTCATGACTTTGCATTTTTCCCCCTATACCTCCATATATAGAGGTTCCGGCCGGCCCCCTTAAGTTGGTAGGGAAAGTTCAAACTTGCTCACCCATTGTAGGCTATGCTATGCTAGCTTAAGAACTTAACCACTTTGGCTAGGCTACAGTGGAAAAGTTAGGGCAGGACTACCTAGACTACAACATGGTAAGAATCTACCCACTTTCTAGGCAAACTTCAACCACTTATGCTAAGCAAATTCCATGTTGGCCGAGTGGATTTTGCGCTCGGCTACTAACCTGGTGGTCCGAAGTTCAATTCTCAGCACAGCCAACGCAAAACCAGAGGAATTTATTTCTGGTGATGGAAATTCATTTCTCGATATAATGTGGTTCGGATCCCACAATAAGCTGTAGGTCCTGTTGCTAGGTAACCAACTGGTTCCTAGACACATTAAAAATATCTAATCCTTTGGGCCAGCCATAGGAGAGCTGTTAATTAGCTCAGTGGTCTGGTAAAACTAAGATATACTTACTTTATTTATGCTAAGCTAAGATGAAAGGGAAAGTTTGAACTAACTAGGCTAGGTATGCTAGGCTAAGAACTCAAAGTATTTAGACTAGGAAGAAGGTTAAGGTAGTTTCCAACACTTAGGCTAGGCTAAGATGGTTATGGCAGGTTCGATTAGCTAGGACAGGCCAGGCAAAGAACTCAACCACTTGATAAGCTAGGCTAGGCTAACCTAAGAGCCTAACCATTTGCTAGGCTAAGAAGGTTAAGGCATGTTCGACTAGCTAGGCTAGGCCAGGCTAAGAACTCAATCACTTAAGCTAAGCCAAGAACTCAACCACTTAAGCTAGGCTAACATAGTCAAGGCAGCTTCGACTAGCTAGGCTAGACTAGACTAAGAACTCGACCACTTGCTAGGCAAAGAACTCAACCTCTTGGGGTAGGCTAAGATGGCTAAGGCAGGTTCGACTAGCTAGGCTAGGCCAGGCTAAGAACTCAACCACTTGCTAGGGTAAGAACTCAACCTCTTAGGCTATGATAAGTTGGTTAAGGAAGGTTTGACTAGCTAGGCTACACTAGGCTAGGAATTCATCCACTTGCTAGGCTAAGAACCTAACCACTTAGGCTAGGCTAAGTTAGAAAGGACAGAAGTGCCTCATCCTTCCTTTCCCTTGAAGTCTTTTTGGTCGAGACTCAAGTACCTAACCAGTGATTAGGTCTAAATCCCAAGAAAAGAGTCAGGTCAATATTCTCATAGGAACAATTCAAAAGTGAATAAACAATGAAATGAGAATTCTTCTTACTTGGGAAGGGTTGAAGTCTTGGGTAAACACAGACTTCCAATTCCCACAATGAAGGATTTCCTGGAGGCCGTAACAGTTGGAGACCATCTCATACTATGTTGAAAACATGGAACATCTGTATGAAGCTATCAAGGGAACTCCTGTCAGTGTACGCTGTGGTCAAAATGTACTGCACTGACGTGCTGAATTACTGTTGAGAGGTCATCACCTCTTCCACCAGAAGGACTAGCTCTCGAATGATGGACTAAGATCTTAAATTCACCTTTGACCAGGTAGAACCTGGGACGTGGCCGTGCGATGAATCATGTACACAGTCGTGAAGCAAATCACATACATGGACATGCGATGAATCAATCACAGTCAAACTATGAAACATGTACACAATCGTGTGACGAAACACAAACAGTTGCATGGTGTAGAACAATGCATGTTTGAATGTCATGGAGATCACACTCTTTGCCTAGAAGTCTCTCGACACCTAACTCTGGAAGGAGAATACAAAAGTAGGACTTTCATCACGTACACTGATGTGTGACGAATCATGTACATGGCTGTGTTCACCTTCGCCATTGCTCTTCCAACCCAGGTTAAAAATCAGAGGTGTGGTTAGAGGTGGGCCTTAAATATTAAGACCTCAGGTTTGTTGGTTATGAAAAATTCAAATTGATTTAATAAATTTGTCATTTTTTCATATACTAAACAAATCTTTGGCTTAAGATTAGGAAAGACTTACTCTTGGGGGGGAGTTAAGTAATTAAACCAACTTGAGGTCCTTTACCTGAATTACAGAATTCTAAGGGACATCACCTTTATTTCTGAACCTTAGATATATGAATGTCTTACGTTCAGCTTCTGGGTTTCAGTGCACTGTCACAGTTCATTACATATTTGGAATATAAGAAGCTACCTGTTCCATTAACAAACCAATGTAGCCACTAATGCAAGTTTATCCTTACTCTCTCTCCTTGCCAAAGAGAGGAATGTATTGCTACTGAGAGGAATCTTAACATTAATTACTCTAACAGCATGGGTACTACACTCACCTGTATCATGTCAGTTACAGCTCAGCTCAAGGCGGAACACTCTTCTTACCGACCACAGGTGAAGAAGAAGAAAGAGGAAAAGGAAAAGAAGAGACCAGTCATTTTACTGGATGAGCTACAAAAATTGTTGAGCAGCCACCACCAGACCCAAGGAAAGAGTGTCCAAGGACCTATGGGCAATGTCCTTCAAGTAGAAGGAAGTGAAAGTGGCTTGGCACAGCCATGAATCGGCATTCAAAATTCAATAACAGACATATTCTTTTTAAATGCCAATGGGGAGCTCAGTCTTTTAACGTTGTGCACTCTTGCATGCGTGACATTGCCTGCAACTACTGATGTAGTTGAATATGCATTCATGATTGTTTCTCGTAGCTAAAACAAGATTGTATTCTTGAACACTTCTTTCTTGACCTGGTCTTTGCTAACAAAAAGCCTGCGACAACCCGGTCTGAGATGTCGAGTCCTATTTGGATAAGCACGTAGTGTCCTGATAGGATATAATGTTTCTTCATGGTCACTGTCAACAGTCTCCTAAAGAAGGTATAGAAAAGGAGACAAATCTGTCATCATGAAATGAAGGGTTTTGAGTCTGCAATGAACTCTAGAATAAATCTGAAAGCTAAAGACTTCCAACCCCTGGTGTGTTTTACATCATACGACAGACCGTGCAGCACGCCTACCCTTTTTGATGATGCTAAGCTAGCAAGAAAACAGCCTTGAAGGTCGAATTTCTACCTGTAGCTTGTTGCAACAGTTCATAGGGTGTTTTTACAAGACTAGTGAAAACCAAGGTCAAATCCCAACTTAGTAGTTTGAGCTCTCTAGGGTAACAGGACTGCTCTAGCCTCTTAATCAATAAAAAATAGATATTTCCCACGATATGAATATATCTATGTCTTTCATCCATAGAACTAGAGCTAGAAAGGCCCTGTAGCCCTTTATGGTAGACAGAAAGATGTTTCTCCATTTTGAGACAGACTAGAAAATCAGCTATTGGTTGAATAAAAGTTCCAAGTGGAGAAGAACCTCGTCTATGACAACAATCACAGTAGACAGATCACTTTCCTTGGTATATGGATGTTGATGATTTCATAATACAACCTGACATCTGAGACACTGTTCTTCGAGAAAAGCCTCTCGCTCACAGGAGATACTTGATAGTCTCCATCCGTGAGGAGATAGGGACCATATCAACTGGCGATACCCTCCGCATGAGGTTGACATAGTAAGATTGTGCCAGGGAGGACACTTCTGATAACAGAGATAGTAGATCTGGAAACAATTCTGCCTGTGGCCATAGAGGAGCTGCCAGCATCATCTTAAGAGATTCTGGGACCTCATCACTCTGTTCAAGACCTGATGGATCAGACAAAACGGAGGCAAGGCATGTACGTCCAAGCTGCCCCATGGATGTTGCAGGGCGTCTTCTACCACTGCAGCCATGTCTGGGACTACTGAGCACTAGACTTCTAGTTTTCTGCTGTACATTGTCAAGAGAGATCTATCACTGGTATTCCCAACAAGAGAAACAGCCTGTCTGCCACGACCTGATGCAGAGACCACTTCTGTTTTCAGAATCTGTTCCTGACAGCTTAATTTGTCTGCTACTATATTCATTTTTCCTGGAATGTATCTGGCCCTTACCTCTACTGAATTGTCCCTAGCCCATTGACGTAGTTGGACTGTCATAAGATGTAGCTGCCGAGACACTGGATCCCCCCCCCCTTTGTTTATACACTCCACTACCATATTAAACGTATTGTCAAACATCAAGACTACAGAATGCCCCATTAGCCTCTACTGAAACTCCTGTAGTGCTAGGAACCCTGCCTTCAACTCCAAAACATTTATGTGGAATAATTTAACCTGCACACTACATTCCCCCAAAACTATCATGTCCTCTGGATGAGGACTCCCACCTTCGGTTGATGCATCCGAGAACAAAAGAAGACCCGGAGAAGACACATGAAGAGGCATTCCTTCCATCAAATTGTTGTCACTCCAACTACCACAATAGGTCATTCCTCACCTCTGTAGACAAGGGGACTTCCATGTGAGGGTGATCTGTTGCTGGAGAACAAAACTCCTTCAGTCTCCATTGCAACAACTGCAAATGTAAATGTCTGTGAGGAACCAATTTCTCCAGAGAAGTTAGTAAGCCCAGAATTACTTGCCATTGCTTTGCTGGCTGTGCTTGATTGGACAGAAAGGAATTCGCCACATTCTTGAACTTCTCTATTCTTTGTTCAGATGCAAAAAAAACTTGCCTGAACTGCCTATAACCATATCCAGATACGAATCCCTTTGACTGGGGGCTAGATTAGACTTCCAAATTTATCACAATACCTAGGCTGTGACAAAATTGAAGCAGTCAATCTCTGTCCTGAAGTAACTTCTCTCTGGGTTTTGCCATGACCAGCCAGTCATCTAGGAATCTTATTAGTCTGATTACCTGAGCATGAGCTCATGCTGACACCAGTGTAAACATTTGTGAACACTTGAGGAGACGTTGTCAGATCAAAACACAGCACTTTGAATGGAAACACCTGTTCTGCAAGACTGAACCGAGGAAACTTCCATAATGAGTGATGGATTGGTATCTGGAAGTATGTATCCTTCAAGTCTAAGGTCAGCATAAAGTCTTCTCTCACTACTCCCAAGACTGTCCTCGGAGACTCCATCTTGAACCTCATCTTCCTGACCTCCAATCGCCATTGGCCTTTGGTACCAAGAAGACCTGGCTGTAGAGCCCCTTTGAAGGAAGCATTAGTAGCTCACTGCTCCCTTCTCCATCATTTTCTTCTCTTTGCCTTGCAAAATGAAATGTTTCTGAGATCCAGGATTGTAAGAAGGGTGTAGCAGAGGCCGCTCTGAAAGAGGTGAAATCGAATAGAAGTGGATAACCAACCCGTAGGACATCCACTAAACCATGCCTCTACCCAAAGTTTTTGTCACATAGCACAATGGCTCAACAGGCATTCCCCCACTGGTGGCACTAAGTGGGGAGAGGCGCCCACTCTATAGTCTCGTACCCTTGCCTCAGCCTGTATTTCCCCTTCCTCTTGTATTTTGGCTGTGAAAGACTTGTTGAGATGGTTTCTTCACTGAAGGTGCTGACAGAGTAGGTTTAGGAGCATCAGATCAACGGCTGAACAGCGAATACATCATCCAACGGCGTAAAGGATGAATGTACGTTGTCATTTATATGTGAATCATCTTATTCAAGGACACGATCTCTTGATTTGGGCATTGTCATCTTTCCTCCTAGCTTAGAACGGTTGAACTAGAGATACGGACACTTCATCACGCATACTTCCTGCTTGCTGAGAAACCAGCATTGGTCCTTGAATAATACTATCATCAGACGATCTATGAGTACTCATAGGCACTATCACTGTATCAGTGCTCAGTCCCAAAGCAAAGTTCAGTGAAACTTTCATTACAAAGTCCATAGATTTTCCTGGCGGAAAGCTTGAGAAAAAGCCATGAACACCAACCTCCGAGGTATTATTCACAACCAAATCTTTACCCTTCATACTTACAGTCCTGGCTAAAAAAAGAAACCGTTCTTCCTTTCTCGGCATGAGGATCAGCCATGAAGTCCCTGATTCTCCACTTCTTAACTGCAGCACACACTGGAACAATGGATGACTCTGATGAAGCCGATGCCAACGAGGAGGAAGAAGAATAAGAAGTAGATGACTCAAGTTTCTTCTCCTTGCATGCTTGATTAAACTTCTCCTCTAACTCTGTTAATTTCTCCATCACAGTTCGTGCAAACTAATCCATCAATGCACTCGTCAATGTCATCATCCCAAAAGATGTACTTGTTGCTGCATGTCAGAATGTGTGTCACTGATGGACCTGGCTGTGAAATCACAACAGTAGACGAAATATGTGAAGATTCTGTTGGTATTTCCGTAGGCAAAACAAGGGAGCCCCAATATGATGTGGAATTGGTACCATGTGCATCCTGGTAGATGTTGTAGGGGGAGAAGGGACACCCATGGTACATATAAAGTATTGGATGGTTGGATGGTAGTGAAGCCTTGTAGTGGGACAATAGGCCATCCAAGGTTGGTAATTCTGAAAGGCCTAGAGAGGTCCACATGCCCACCATCATCAGAGGATGTGGAGCTGGAAATTGAGACAAAGAAGGAATCTCCCCCCCAGCTCCCCTAAGGGAAAGAAGAGGCATAATTATGCAAAAAGCCACCTGGATCCCCTCCCAATGCAACCATCAACAAATTGTTGGATGAACAGGAAGGGGTATCGGAAACTTCTAGTACAGGAATAGAAACATGTGGAACAGGCTTCTCTAAGGAAGGAACATCATCACGGGGAGACAGAACAAAAGCTGAAGACAAATCTCCATCAAACAAAGATGGAGTCATCTCCTTCCTCTTCTACTGAGCCTTCCCATAAAACCTCCTCCACTGTTCCACCGACCAGTCACGACATACTAAAGAAAGATTAAGTTCCATTACATATGTTATCTGCATCTACTACACACTGGATGAGGATCTGTATTCGCTGTTGTTAGGAAGCCAGAACAAGGATTCTTACCAACACCTGGACAATACCTTTCCTTCTTACTAGATACAATTGATACACTCGCGGGAGGGTAAAGTGGATTCATTATATCCTAGCATTCGTCCACAAATGAAAAAAGAAAGAGAGAAAATGTGGGCAAACCAAACTGGCTTTAGTGAGGAGAGAGAGAACAAAAATGTCCCCACTCAAAAATGGTAAAAGAGTAAATGGTGAGGTCATGAGTTGAGGCTGAGTATGTAAGGCAGTCCCCAGTTATCGGTGGTCTTGGTTAATGGCGATCCGGTTTTACGGTGCTTGTCTAGCGCCATAAAATCGTCGATTTATGGCGCCATAACATATCTCACAGAGGCGCCATAAGTTCCATAAATTGCTGAGCTTCAGTTAATGGCAGTTTTTGCTTATCAGCACCTCACCTATAACTGGGACTGCCTGTAGGTGGTCCCCCCTTGTCTCGTGACTGAGGACATTTGCCACTAGTCTCTTGCATATACAATTTTATTGACTTCTTACTGGTTTCCAGCTGGTGCTAGAAGATTTATCCTAATGTTCAGATCGAAGGTTTGTTTCGTATATGAACAAACAATACAGGCAGTCACCAGTTATCAGCGATCTGGTTTTACGGTGCTTGTCTAGGGCTGAAAATCGCCAATTTACAGGGCTGAAATGCACTGATTTCTGGTTACAGGCAACGATAATAGAGTACTGGTGCCAATACATATTTAAAAGAGGCACCATTAACCAGTTATCAGCGCCAAAATCGAGTTATCAGCACCAATAAGTGCCAAAATGACTAACTTTTGCTTATCATCAAGCAGTTGGAACGGAACCCACGCCGATACCCGGTTACTGCCTGTAGTATTCTATGTCACAGACCTTTTAGCACTTCACAGAATCTGATCATTTGTGTGGGTCAAAATGCACTCTGGGTATCATGATAGATGTACTTTGGATTTTTTTATGCTGCAGCACTCTTTGGTTATACTTTCTGTTTTATTGTGTAGGTATGTGTTAAACTTATTGTGTAGGTATGTATTAATATGGGGTATGCTAAGTAAATTACAAGGTTAGGCTATGTTGTGGGGTAACCTAGCATAGAATAAGATAAGTCATTTCCTTCAATGGTATGTCTTCCTTTTTAACAAACTCTTTGGATTAACTGTGCAGATATACAAGACAAAACTATCATTCAAAATTAACTTCAATCACAGATTTTACTTACGATCAACGTCATCAAACCAAACTTCACATTTCACTGACACTTCCCAGTACTTACTTACATAATGACACACGGTATCAGTAGGAATACAGGCAGCCCGCGGTTAACGGCGCAATCACTCAACGGCGAATCGATTTTACGGCTGTCGTCAAAAATATTCATTAAAAAAATAAGGCATTTTAAGGTATTTTTACGGCACAATTTTCAGTTAACAGTGCCGCTAGCGCCGTTGTCTAACGAGTTCATATGTTTGTAGAAATGCTGTTCAGACCATAAAGGTTATGCAAATTATATTAAAAAATTTTATGGAGAGTTATTACATAGGTATTAGGGTAAAATATATGCCTCTGACGCTGTGCTATGCCGAAAACATCGAGTTACATAAGTGCAAATTTAGCTATGGATGTGTCGATTTATAAATGTTCATGCTTTTATGTTTAAAATGTGTATGAAAATGTGTTACATGTAAGCTATTTTTATTTCTGCACAGAAATATGATATGAAGGCAGCTTTTGAAACTGCCCTTCACGTTATTAAATACGATGTATTTTCATGTTCTTTCTTGTGAGCCGCCGCCTGCCGCTCTTATGAAAATATTGATTTTAAAAAAGTGCAAATTAGCGATCGATGTGTCGATTTTATAAATATTCATGCTTTTATGTTTAAAATGTGTATGAAAATGTATTACGAATAGAGTACTTTTAGTTCTGTGCAGAAATAAGATAAAAAGGCAGCTTTTGAAACTGCCCTTCAAGTTATCGACTATGATGTTTTTTCATGTTCGTACTTGTATGCCGCCGTCTGCCACTCTTCCGAAAATATTGAGTAAAAAGAGTGCAAATTTAGCGATCGATGTGTCGATTTTTTAAATGTTTATGGTTTTATGTTTAAAATGTGTATGAAAATATATTACGTACAGGTATTTTTATTTTTGTACATAAATAAGATACAAATTAAGGCAGCCTTTGTAACTATGCTCCACATTGTCAGGGGAGGTTTTTTCATGTTCGTTCTTGTCCGCCACTGTTCCGAAAAATGTAGGGTGTTATTTTATTAATTATGCATCTTTTCCATAAAATCTATAAAAGTTATACATTATTTCACTGTATCCAATAATATTGTATGTACTCTCATATTATTGTATTATAAAATACTACAGCAAATTTAAGCCAGTATTCCGCGGAGCGGCCAATGTAGTGGTTTGAAATCAGCTGATGGCAAATACAAGTTTGTTTCACCATAACGCAATTCTGAACGAATCCTCTTGCTTCTAGTTAGTATAAACGAATATCTAGATACTTGACTTATATGAGACAAGGTTATTTTTCCTTATACAACGTGTTTTTGGGTGGAAATATTTATTGAATATGTCTCGTTGTGAATGTGAACTACTTTTTTTTTTCGTTAACAGATTACATTGGCGGCATGATTATTGCGTAAAAAATTACGTGATTCTGTTCGCAGTTCTCCTTTATATGATCGTAACTTACGTTATTTATCTTATATCGGCGTGAAACCAACTGTAAAATGTGTTCTTTCAAGCACAGTAGTTTTGATTAAAATGATTTTATCCCAATTTTATCTACGGATGTGTTTGATGGCATACGTTTACGGGAGTTTTATCCTTGTTGCCGATGTACGATAATAGTCATTAGCAGCTTGAACAGTTTTCTCAGCTTCAGTTATAACTAGGTTTAAATTTAACAGTATATTTCCCGATTGATCTTTGATCTATATTAATCTTCGATCTATAGCAAATAAAGTTATTATATTAAGATATCTCAGTTCTATTCTATACATAACACCATTTATAACAACTACGGTAATAGCGTACTGTAGTACGATGATTGAAATACAAGCCAAACGAATGTCATTCAGTTCGGTTGTACTTCGGAAAAAAAAAGTTGTTTATTGTTCAGTTGTTCATGGCTATACACGTTCACACAACGGGTATAACGTTAAAACCATACTTTCATCATTCTCTTTTGCTGTTATTGAACTTATGTAACTAGAAGATGGATAAAGTTAGGCCATTGTAATTTGATCTCTCATAAAATCGCACTATCGTAAGAGTAAGACTAATGATCATAACTTGAACACTACAGCTACCTGTACACTGTATAAACTTTATTATATCTTTACATACTCTAGACACCCAAAGGATTAAAGCTAGGCTTCTTTCACTTTACAGTATTTACAACGCTATTATGTACTGTACAGTAAATTTTATAGTACTATACTGCATAAATATAATTTTACTTATTGTGCCATTGTGGGATTACAGTGTCTTTGACTGGTCTAGAGTTTTGAAAGAAGGTGTGCGGTGGCTGTAGGCTTTAAAATCGCTTAGCGTCGGCGGCCAGGAACGGAACCCCTGCCGCTAACCGAGGGCCGCCTGTACAAGTAGTCCAACACAATACTTCTACAAATAATAGTAAGGCAAAATAGACTGTAAGCCACGAAGTGCCCTAACTTCAGTTCACAGGACAGAAAGTAGCCTTATCACATTGTCTCACAGATGTTCTGTTAACAGTACTAATTTGAGTACATTTATATCAAAATATAATAACAAACATACAAATATAGTCTTACCAATAAAAATAATAGGAGACCTCGTTGCCGCTACTGCTGAAAGTGCTCCACCACCTTTTGCATGGCCATCCAACTTTGTGATAATTACAGACCCTACATCTACTTTTTCCTTGAATGCTTTTGCTTGGGACTCACAAGCCTGACCAATACTAGCATCCATGACGAAGATAATATTGTGTGGTCTCTGTTCCGGATTAAATCAAATTCATTTATTAAAAACCTTATACTATTTCCAAAGGACAGAAATAATTAATGTATTCCTTTAAATTGTATCTTTTTAAAATTTACATAAGCAGGGGAAGATTTCCATCATTACAAATAAACTCAAGGGAATAATGCCCAGAAAACTGATATTTTCCAGGTAAGTTATTATGTTTAAACAGAAAATATGATACACATACTAAATAAATGGATTAGTACATAAAAAACTGTATTAATGCTTTACAACTTTAGTTAGAAAGACATTAAAAAGTCTTGGGCTTCAAATTTTGCAGTAACAACACCAATGTTCTGTGTAGGGGTGACAGTCTTGCACCCTAATGAGAGGTTTAGGAATGACGCAGCAAACAATCCTCATTCCATTTATACTAATGTCCATCAGAGGGGAGAAGAAAGAGCTCTGATCATGTAATTACTTTGTAAGTATAAATAAAATTTTATTTGATCATAAAAATGTCTTTTTTATATAAGTAACTCACTAAGTAATTACATAGCTGAATCCCACATTGATGGGAGGTGGGATATAAGGACTATTCTACTCTAAAACATTAAGTCATGTAACGAATTAGAAATAGAAAAGTTGCTAGCATTGAAAACAATGCTAGTTGTTCTTGTTAGCCAAAAGAGCCTGCAGTAGAAACTGGCCTTATGGTAGTGCTCAATTAAAGCTTAACATGTAGTGGAGCGGCGGCAAATCCTAGGGTCGCCTCTACTAAAGGGGGAGCTTTGAGTGGAGGAGTACTCTGATCACTGCCAAAGTCTCAGTGGAAGTTAGCAGTTAAGGAATTATCCAATGGTTAGTAGAAATTTAAAGGTGTCCTTGCCCTGGGTGCACTAGCAAAATAAAATCAACCATATTATGTTGTCATCTACGCTGAAATAAAACCATGACCCATCCACTGAGCGTGATGGGTGCTCCGAGTACACTATGACTCCCTGGCTCCCCAAAATTGACAATCACTACAAGATGAAGATGCAGTAGGAGAAAAATCCTGTTTCCTTCTGTGATAACATGCCAGTAACTAAAAAAACTTTAAATACTGTTTAAAAGCCCTCAAAATTATGAGAAACGAAGAACGATCATACTACCAGTAGGTTGATTGTCGAATGGACGTAAGGGGTATACGTATAATGCTTGAAAGCTAATGAGGTAAAGGCTATTCTGACATCATTAACTTCGACTAGGAGGAAAATGCTTCTACATTTGAGTGTGTCTCAGAAGATAAAATCCATCAGGGTAAAGGGCAAGATGTTCTAATCAGAGGACGAATCAGAGGACGAGACAAGCTCTTGCCCTAACATTCTGGGTTATGGATGGCCTGGGATTTCTGGCTTTTTCAGGCAATACCATACCATCCAGCTGGGTTAGAGCACTCTCTATTCCTCCAAATCCAAACCAGTGAGTGCTTCTGGCCCTCAGAGATTGAGCTGATGACAAGTTGTTGTTGCAGCAGGAGTTCCGATTAGAGAAAGAAACTAGCTCTTGCCATTACACCATAGAATCTGGATGGCCTTCAAACCTGAACATTCAAACTGGATAGAAAACTTATTCTTCCTCAGAGCTAGTGAGCGCTATTGGGTGCTCAAAGCTGGTATTGTAGAAGGCCTGAATTAGGCTGAAGTGTATGTACTTACTTTTTATATTTCAAATGTTTGTTTGCTTACGTGGGTGTTGGGTTTGATATTTTATTATTCATGATTTATGTTAGGAAAGTTGATTTTAATTAATGTTTCTTTTTTTTCTTTTTTATGGGCATTTGCTCGCGGGAGTGTGTTAAGATATGACCTGCTTCCCTTCACCTGAACCTTGGGAGCCTACAGATATAACAGGATTTACATTGGTAATTACCAAATAAGGCTAAGAGCTTCAAAAGAATATGGTGTTCACTAAGAAGAAGTCAGAGGAGGTAAAGGGAAATACAATAGGAAAATATCACACTTATTAAAAAGAAAAAATGATTAATAAACAAAGTAAAATGCAAGGAGGATACTACTAATGCATTACATCTTTACTTGAACTTCTTAAGTTCTAATTGCATGAATCCTTTCAGAGACTGTTCCACAGTCTAACAGGGTGAGGAATAAAGGACCTCTGGAACTGAAAAGTTTCACAGCGAATCTGGTTGCTCTTGGCAGGTAAAGGGGATCAGGGATCAACCGTGAATGTGAAAGATCTCTGTTGAAATACAACTTATGAAAAAGTGTCAACAAGACCATCCGTCAATGGTCCAAGTCTTAATTGCTACTTCACATTAGGAAACAGAAACATACCACCATGATCCACTCAATCTAAAAACAAAAGAGATAAATTTCTGGCAGAAGCACACATCACAAGAGAACACTGTTCTATTAAAGGAAGCACAAATCACACTTATTAAAAAAGAAAAAATGATTAATAAACAAAGTAAAATGCAAGGAGGATACTACTAATGCATTACATCTTTACTTGAACTTCTTAAGTTCTAATTGCATGAATCCTTTCAGAGACTGTTCCACAGTCTAACAGGGTGAGGAATAAAGGACCTCTGGAACTGAAAAGTTTCACAGCGAATCTGGTTGCTCTTGGCAGGTAAAGGGGATCAGGGATCAACCGTGAATGTGAAAGATCTCTGTTGAAATACAACTTATGAAAAAGTGTCAAACAAGACCATCCGTCAATGGTCCAAGTCTTAATTGCTACTTCACATTAGGAAACAGAAACATACCACCATGATCCACTCAATCTAAAAAGAGATAAATTTCTGGCAGAAGCACACTCACAGCAGAGAACACTGTTCTATTAAAGGAAGCACAAATATCACACTTATTAAAAAAGAAAAAATGATTAATAAACAAAGTAAAATGCAAGGAGGATACTACTAATGCATTACATCTTTACTTGAACTTCTTAAGTTCTAATTGCATGAATCCTTTCAGAGACTGTTCCACAGTCTAACAGGGTGAGGAATAAAGGACCTCTGGAACTGAAAAGTTTCACAGCGAATCTGGTTGCTCTTGGCAGGTAAAGGGGATCAGGGATCAACCGTGAATGTGAAAGATCTCTGTTGAAATACAACTTATGAAAAAGTGTCAAACAAGACCATCCGTCAATGGTCCAAGTCTTAATTGCTACTTCACATTAGGAAACAGAAACATACCACCATGATCCACTCAATCTAAAAAGAGATAAATTTCTGGCAGAAGCACACATCACACCAGAGAACACTGTTCTATTAAAGGAAGCACAAATGACCTATAACAGGTTGCACTGATTTTATCACTGTTATAAATATATGAGGCCTTATGAACAATACCTAACTTTCACGCAGCATTTTCTGAAACTTTCATTAGATGTTCCTCAAAAGTTACACCTAAAATAGTTAAAGCTTCAGACTCAATCAGCAAAGTTCCATCCACCTGAAGGGGAGGAGAGTGGGAAATCTGTATGCGATCTGGTAATCAACAGTGTTTTTGTTTAATTGGAGTTAAGCCTCATACCCCACCGACTTTCATGGACTATATTCATTGATCTGGTCCATGTCCCATTTGAGGTTGAGCGTAGCTTCATTTCTCATAAGTAGAGACTTTACTACACCCACCAGTGTTGCATCATCAGCATACTGAACAATTTTGTTTCCCAGGGCAACAACCTTATCACTTGTAAACACTAACAATAACAAAAGAATGAGGTGTCTTGGACATTTCAAGGCCATGAAAGTGGGTTATTTACAAGTGATGGGTCCATGGTGAAACAAAGCTAATGTTGAATTATTAAAGATGATTTACTTTACTAAATCATCATTGCAATACCTTAAATTCAGCGTTAATAAAGACCAAGGCTTATCTTCTACTACCTTCAAGGGTTTAAAGATGTGAAATATCAAGGAAAACAAATGTAGGGATACTACTTCAAATATGAACAGAGTATTTCTTATTATAAAAATTCTGAAAAAATTACAAATACCTATTCAATTTTTTCATAGCTAACAAACCTAAAGTCTTAACAGTATGATAAATATTCTGGCGCCAGATGGAAACCAGTTAATAAACATCAAGATTGTATATACAAGGAATCTGTGGCATCTGGCATCTAATGCATAGAAGAAGGGGAGAGTGTCACAGACCATGCATGAACCCCTGATGCATTGTCTTTCTTCCAACCCAGGATTACTATAGGGACAGCTAGAGGTGGGCAGTCAATGTTAAGACCTCAGTTTGTTAGCTATGAAAAATACAATTTGATTAAAAATTTGTCATTTGTTCATATGCTGAATAAACCTTCGGTTTTAACAACAGGAAAGACTCCTACTTGGATAAAGGTACGAGAATCCTGAACTGACTGGAGGTTCGGCACACCAGACCACCCTTCCAGAAACGAGTTCTAAAGAAGGGGGTCTAAGCCTGTGAGACATTAGATATACTAAAGGTATCTAAAACTCAGTCCACTGGGTGTAACACAATGAGACATGTCCAGATTCACTGCATCCATGGAAGAGAATGAGAACTCCATCTGTTCAAGCAACAAATTATGCTGGCCACAAGCAAAGGTTTGTCACTGCTCCTCACTCTCCTTCCTGGAGAGAGAAGTATATGCTATTGAGAAGTAGATTTGTATTTTGTATGCAACCTAAAAGATAAGTGCTATAACAGTAAAGGCTCCCACCACACCACCTACATCAAGCCTGTTACAGTTATGATGTGTCTAATCTTGAATGGAAGAAAAGTTAAAGAAAGAGACAAGTCATCTCACTGATTCTTTCTTTCGATCTTAGGCATGATACGAACTGTCCCACCAGGCACACTGGATGAGCTACACAACTTGTTGGCAGCCAATGCTAGACCCAAAAAAAGGAAAAAGTGTCCAAGGGCAATATCCTTCAGGTAAAAGGAAATGAAACTGGTCTGCCGAAGCCAGTAACCAGCATTCAAAAATCCTATGAACAGACATTCTTCTTAAAGGCCACAGAGGAACTTATTCTTCTGATGTCATGTACTCTTGCATGTACAGTATTTGTGACAGAACTTGAAGGTGAGGAGTAGACTTGTCTAATCACCTTATGAAGCCAAAATGAAGTGGTATTTTGGACACTTGGTTCCTGGCTTGGCCTGTGCTAACAAAAAGTCTATGACACCTAGGTCTTAGGTGACAAGACCTTTTTAGATAGCAATGCAGTGCTTTGAAGGGACAAAGCAATAACTCCTGAGGATTGTTGTCAACAACCTCTCTGGGAAAGAATAGAAAACGAGACAAATCTGTCATCGTGAACCAAGGGACTTTGGGTCTTTGCCATGAATTCCGGGACAAAGTCGAAGGCTACGGACTCCCAATCATTTTGAGTGTTTTACGTCATAATCTAGGCCATGAAGCTATCCAACTCTCCTCGAGAAAACCGTTTTCAAACTCAGTTCCCTGTCTTTTGATTGACATAGTGGTTCGAATGGAGCCCAAGTGAGACTACTCAGCACCAGAGTAAGGTCCTACATAGGTTTGAATTCTCAAGTTGAACAAGACTGTTCGAAGCTCTTGAACAACACAGAGATTTCCAGGATGAAGTGATGCTCACGCCTTTCAGATGTACTAGAACAAATGCCAATGCAGCCCTGTAGCCTTTGATAACAGACACAGAGAGATGCATCTCAGATATGAGGAAGATTAGAAAATCCACTATCCCCAATGGAAGTTCTGAGTGGAGGGAAACCCTGTTGACGACACCCAATCACAGCAGATGGCCCACTTGCCCTGGCACTATTGACAAGAAAATTGAAGATACAGTTTTCTGAAATCTTCAGACATCCATTGCTTAACCCTCTTACGCCGAAGCGGTAAAAAAAAATTGTCTCCCGTGTGCCGGAGGTGTTTCAGAGTGAGCGCGGAAGCGGAAAATTTTTTAAAAAAATCACAGTGTGCTTAGTTTTCAAGATTAGAGTTCATTTTTGGCTCCTTTTTTTTGTCATTGGCTGAAGTTTAGTATGCAACCATCAGATATGAAAATTATCATTATTATATATATAAATAATGCGATATATGATAGCGCAAAAACGAAATTTTCATATATACTAATTGTATTCAAATTGCGCTGTGCGCAAACGGTTAAAGGTAACAAGTTACATTTTTTCGTGTAATGTACACTAAATTGTGATCATTTTTGGTATATAACACATTGTAAAACGATAAAAGCAACACAGAGAAAATATTATCACAAAATAATGCATGAATTCGTAACGCACGGACAAATATTTTTTTCAAAAATTAAAATTTCACCATAAATCTAAATATTGTCCTAGAGACCTTCCAATTTCTTTCAAATGAAGACAAATGATTGAATATTACTATATCTGTAAGAGTATTAGCTTACAATTTCAGTTTTTCGACCATATCTGATGAGTTAAAGTTGACCGAATGTCGAATTTTTTATATATATATATTATTATATAATGCAATTATTTCGGAAATAAGAAAAGCTACAACCTTCAAATATTTTTCATTTTATTCTACTAAAATTGCCCACATTTTCATATATAAAAAACTGTATGAAATGCCTAATATGGAAACGAGCAAATATTCCGAGAATGGTACGTACGCATTTCGGAGATTTGTGGTGGAGAATCCACGCACGGAGGGAAGGAAGATTTTCTTTAAATTCACCATAAATCTAAATATTTTGCTTGAGACTTCGAATTTGTTTCAAGATGAAGATAAATGACTGAATATACTAGACTGTATAGTTTTAGCTTACATTGCGTTTTTCGACCATTTCGGTAGAGTCAAAGTTGACCGAACGTGGTTTTTTTTTCTTATTTATTGTGATTTATATGCAAATATTTCGAAAATGAGAAAGCTACAACCTTCAATTATTTTTAGTTGTATTCTACATGAAATTGCGCACATTTCATATATAAAACTTTTATGTAACGGCTAATTTAAAATGGTGCAAACATTACCACAATCGCACGTATGATTTTTTGCGGAAGAGTTACCGCACGGACGTAAAGAAAATGTTATTTTTTTTCATAAATTCACCATAAATCGAAATTTTGTGCTAGAGACTTCCAATTTGTTGCAAAATGAAGGTAAATGCTTGAATATTACTAGAATATAAGCGTTTTAGCTTACAATTGCGTTTTTTGACCATTTCGGTAGAGTCAAAGTTGACCGAAGGTTGAAATTTTGGCAATTATCGTTATTTATATGAAAATATCTCAAAACTGATAAAAGCTACAACCATGGTTGTTTTTAATTGTATTGTGCATGAATTGAGCACATTTCCATATATAAAACTTTATATAACGGCTAATTTTAAAATGGTGCAAACATTACCACAATCGCATGTATGATTTTTTTTTGGGAAGAGTTACCGCACGGACGTAAGGAAAAAGTTTTTTCATAAATTCACCATTAATCAAAATATTGTGCTAGAGACTTCCAATTAGTTGCAAAATTAAGGTAAATGATTGAATATTGCTAAAATATAAGAGTTTTAGCTTACAATTGCGTTTTTTGACCATTTCGGAAGAGTCAAAGTTGACCAAAGGTTGAAATTTTGGCAATTATCGTTATTTATATGAAAATATCTCAAAACTAATAAAAGCTACAATCATAAGTATTTTATTGTTGTATTCTACATACAAATGCGCACATTTTCATATATAATACTTCATGTAACGGCTAATTTACAATGGTACAAAAATTATGTCAAGTGACGAAATAATTTCCGAGATGTGTCACGATACTTTGTAGTGCGGCAAGATAGAAATTCGCGCTTGCGGCTGCGTATCGATTGTAAACAAAACAACCACCTTGATCCGTGAACTCCAGCATCCCCCAAGGCGCGTGATTCAAAAGTTTTAGGCTGGTAGGCCTATAAGTATTTTCCTCGAACAATTTAAAAAAAACTATTGTAAGTCGACATAAAAATACGTCCAGTCGGCACACGGGAGACAAAAAATGTAGACGTAAAATACGTCCAGTCGGCGTAAGAGGGTTAATAATACCACATTTGGGAACTCTAGAAAAGGGGCGGAGCTTCAAAGTCTTCTTCTTTGTTGTTTTCTATATTTCCAGTAACTTTAAACCATAAAGATTCTGTAAAAGTCTTATAATCAAAGCTATATTATTCGTTAAAGTTGGTTATGGCAACGTCAGTTCATTAGTAGAATATTGATCATCCTTCTTTAAAACCTACCATAAAACCTTTCTGATAAGGGATGTCATTAAACTAAAATGATATGAAATTCATGCGTAATTGGAAACGGGATCTGAAATAATGAAAAAAAAAATTAAATTTGGCTAATAAACGGTAGAAATCGTGAGGAAAATAAAGGAATTAATGCAATATTATGAGAGAGAGAGAGAGAGAGAGAGAGAGAGAGAGAGAGAGAGAGAGAGAGAGAGAGAGAGAGAGAGAGAGAGAGAGCTAAGCATGGGGCTATCTAAAGAGAAACTTGGAATCACGTGCATTGTATTTTCATATTGTAGAGTAAATTTAGCGAGATTACGTCTTTTCAATATAAAAAACAAACGGCAAATTCGATGAACGAAAGCTAATGAAAACTGTTAAGATAAATTCGATGAACGAAAGCTAATGAAAACTGTTAAGATAAATTCGATGAACGAAAGCTAATGAAAACTGTTAAGATAGAGTTTTTTTTTAATAAACTCGAGCATATATGTTCAATAATGCCACACCTGGCAACTCTAGAAGGTAGGAGCTTCAAAATCATAGCGTTTATTGCTTTCTAGATTTCCATTAACTTTACACCATAAAGATTCTGTAGAGGTCCTATAATGATTTATACTTTAATGTAGAAACAGGTTCTATATTATTCGTTAATGTTGGTTTAGTAACGTCAGTTCAGGGTAGAATATCGATCATCCTTTTTTAAAAACCTACTGTGAAACCCTCTTTATCAGTAATGTTTGACACTAAACTGATGTAAAATCATACGTATTGAAGACGGATCTTAAACAGTAAGAGAAAGTGTTATAAATCTCGGCAGTACTTGTGAAATCGTGAGGAACAATACAGTAAAGAGTGAAATATTATGACGATAGAGAGAGAGCGTGCAAGCATAGGCCTATCGATATAGATACTTAATTCATTATATTTTAATTTGAGAGATAAGTATAATATTTTTCTAAATGTTTTCAAAGAGAGAGAGAGAGAGAGAGAGAAGAGAGAGAGAGAGAGAGAGAGAGAGAGAGAGAGAGAGAGAGAAAAAAGTTCGACGTAAAATACGTCCAGTCAGCGTAAGAGGGTTAATAATACCACATTTTGGGAACTCTAGAAAATGGGGCGGAGCTTCAAAGTCTTCTTCTTTGTTGTTTTCTATATTTCCAGTAACTTTAAACCATAAATATTCACTGTAAAAGTCTTATAATCAAAGCTAAATTTATTTGTTAAAGTTGGTTATGGCAACGTCAGTTCTTAGTAGAATATTGATCATCCTTCTTTAAACCTACCATAAAACCTTTCTGATAAGGGATGTCATTAAACTAAAATGACATGAAACTCATGCGTAATGGAAACGGGATCTGATATAATGAAAAAAAAAAATTAAATTTGGCTAATGGCTATCTAAAGAGAAACTTGGAATCACGTGCATTGTATTTTCATATTGTAGAGTAAATTTAGCGAGATTACGTCTTTCAATATAAAACAAATGGCAAATTCGATGAACGAAAGCTAATGAAAACTGTTAAGATAAATTCGATGAACGAAAGCTAATGAAAACTGTTAAGATAGAGTGTAATCTTCTTGAGCATATATTGTTCAATAATGCCACACCATGGCAACTCTAGAAAGGTAGGAGCTTCAAAATAAACATAGCGTTTATTGCTTTCTAGATTTCCATTAACTTTACACCATAAAGAGATTCTGTAGAGGTCCTATAATGATTTATACTTTAATGTATAAACAGGTTCTATATTATTCGTTAATGTTGGTTTAGTTAAACGTCAGTTCAGGGTAGAATTATCGATCATCCTTTTTTAAAAAACCAATACTGTGAAACCTCATTTCATCAGTAATGTTTGACACTAAACTGATGTAAAATTCATACGTAATTGAAGACGGATCTTAAACAGTAAGAGAAAGTGTTATAAATCTCGGCAGTACTTGTGGAAATCGTGAGGAACAATACAGTAGAGTAAAATATTATGACAGAGAGAGAGCGTGCAAGCATAGGCCTATCGATATAGATACTTAATTCATTATATTTAATTTGAGAGATTAAGTGATAATATTTTTCTAAATGTTTCAAGAGAGAGAGAGAGAGAGAGAGAGAGAGAGAGAGAGAGAGAGAGAGAGAGAGAGAGAGAGAGAGAGAGAGAGAGAGAGCGATAAGCATATCTATCAGAGATACTTAATTCATTATACAGACAGTCCCCGGGTTACGACGGTTCGGGTTACGACGTTCCGAGGTTAACAAGGCTTCTCAATTATATTCATCAGACATTATTTCCAGGGTTACAACGCCTACAACACTCATCTGGCATATGAAATATGACACTAAAATGCAAAATAATCAATAATTGAAGTTTTTTTTTATGAAAAATGCAATAAGAATGCAGTTTGCATAGTTTTCAATGAACCCAAAGCATTAAAAGTAAGGTTTCTTAGGATTTTTTACGATGTTCCGGCTTACGACGTCCTCAAGAACGGAACCCTTGTTGTAACCCGGGGACTGCCTGTATTTACTTTGAGAGATTGAGTGATAGTATTTTTTCAAATGGTAAAGTAAAAGTGGAAGAGAGAGAGAGAGGGAGGAAAAAATCT
Organism: Macrobrachium nipponense; assembly: GCF_015104395.2. Lineage (NCBI taxonomy): Eukaryota > Metazoa > Arthropoda > Malacostraca > Decapoda > Palaemonidae > Macrobrachium > Macrobrachium nipponense. The sequence continues at coordinate 54,805,672 of NC_061091.1, forward strand.
GCTTACGTGAAAGCTTAGGCCTATTTATAACTACTTAATTGTATATATTTCTTTGGGAGATTGAGTGGTAATATATAAATTTTTAAGTATGTTTAGAAGTGGATGGAGAGAGAGAGAGAGAGAGAGAGAGAGAGAGAGATGAGAGAGAGAGAGAGAGAGAGAGAGAGAGAGGAGAGAGAGAGAATATATAGTATGGTGATGGACTTGCGACGGGGGAAAGGCAGAGAAAGAGCGGTGAGTCGGTGCACAGATACCCGGGAAAACTGGGTAATATGACTGCCCAAGATCGTGCTGCACTATGCTAGATAAAATTTGAAGGATCATAATATTCAAGTTAATTCTCTAAGAAAATTCATACCCTAATCTTGATTTCATTCAACAGTTTGCCGTAACATTCAAAGATTGTAAAAAGACGTCAAAAAAATTTTAGATACAGGCTGCGGTCATTCTTGCTCTCTTGATATAGTCTGTACTTTTGAAAATCGGGTTTCATCCACTAATAATTCACGATAAAAGCTGTGGTAAGTCAAAATATTTATTAGCACAAATAACTCAATATGTATGCACAGGCAATTAAAGTATTATCGTGCAAAAAAGCTGATGTGTTGGGAGACCTTTCAGCTTGCAGCAAAGAAATGCAGTCTGTAGGGCTGTAGGCTACTACGAACTGCTTGTAATGGAGCATATAGCCAGAAAATCTTTGAGTTGACATGCTACTTTACCTTGATAAAAGATTTATGTTTACAGACAGTAGGTTTGTAAACAGCAACTAGCATTCGATCCACGTCAACATCAAAGTAATCAAAGTATGAAATCCGTTACGTAAGACAGTATCTAGTGACTCGCGCTTTCCTGCTCGAAGTTCTAGTGCTCCTCATCACATCATAGAAAACGCCCTTGCGGATGCAACTAGATTTGCTCAACCGACCTTAGCTGTCGCAACATTGACTTTACTCGCTTGGAATACAAACATGAGTATGTAGAAACTAAATAATTGCATTCACCACTTGCGATGATGCAATAATATCCCCGATCATGAAGGAAAAGGAAAAGACGAGTAAATATTGTCATCGGTGATACATACTACTACTACAATCAGAAATTCACAAGCTATCTACCAGATCTCTATGAATGAATCCAACTGAGAAATTCCCAATTACTTCGGACATATAGTATCATGTTTTTAAGTATCTGAATGGTTTTGTTTTGCAATTTTAACTTATATGATATAATTTGCAGTGCATTTTCATATGTCTTTTCAGTAAAAACAAATGGGAAATTTGATGAAAGCAAAGCTAATGAAAACTGTATCTTCACTTTTCTTGTCGAGTGTACTTGGCTGATGAAGATCTCCTGAGGAAGCCGGACATCTGAGTTGCTGCTTTTCAAGAAAAGCCTCTCGTTCGCAAGAGATACTGGACACTCCAGCCGTGAAGAGACAGGGACCCTACCGACTGGTGGTACCTCTCTCCACTTGAGGTTGGCAGAGAAGGTTGTGCCAAGGGGGAATTTCTCTTGGGACTGCTGACAGAAGAGACAGGAGGTCTGGGAACCACTCTACTTAGGGCCACAAAGGAGCTACCAGGGTCATCCCGAAATTTCTTCTGGAACCCATTGCTCTGTTCAGGACAGGATGGATCAGACAGTTTAGGAAGGCATACACTTCCAGATTGTCCCAAGAATGCTGAAGGGCGTCCTCCGCCGCGGCGAACAGATCCGGGGACCACTGAAGCATGTTGCAAAGAAATCTAACATGGGTCTTCCCCATAGGAGAAACAGCCAGTCCGCTATGCCATGATGCAGAGACCACTCCGTACCTATAACTTGACTGACGACTTAGCTTGTTGGCCACCACATTCCTCCTGCCTGGAGCTCCACCAAGTTGTTGATCGCCCACTGATGTAACTCGACTGTCAATGAGTGAAGTTGGCAAGACGCCAGCCAACCAGCCCCCTCCGTTTGTTTATATATGCTACCACTGTGGTGTTGTCTGACATAAGAATGACGAGTGCCTCACCACCACCTTTTCTCGAAACTCCTGAAGACCCAGAAAGCTGCCTTCAACTCAAAACATTGCTGTGGAGTGTTTGTCCTGTGTGCTTTAAAGCCACCAAGGACAGGAGCTCTTCGAAATATGCACCCCAACCTTTGGAGGAGGCATCCAAGAACAAGAGAAGATCCAGAGGGGGCTGAATGAAGAGAAATTCCACATGTCAGGTTCTGGTCATCCAACCATCACAGAAGGCTATATTTTTACCTCTGTTGACAGAGGGGCATGGAGCTGAGGGGAATCCCCTGCAGTTACCAAAAATCCTTCAGTCT
>NC_061091.1:54808493-54870993 GCF_015104395.2 Macrobrachium nipponense
AAGCTGCCCCATGGATGTTGCAGGGCGTCTTCTACCACTGCAGCCATGTCTGGGACTACTGAGCACTAGACTTATAGTTTTTCTGCTGTACATTGTCAAGAGAGATCTATCACTGGTATTTCCCAACAAGAGAAACAGCCTGTCTGCCACGACCTGATGCAGAGACCACTTCTGTTTTCAGAATCTGTTCCTGACAGCTTAATTTGTCTGCTACTATATTCATTTTTCCTGGAATGTATCTGGCCCTTACCTCTACTGAATTGTCCCTAGCCCATTGACGTAGTTGGACTGTCATAAGATGTAGCTGCGAGACACTGGATCCCCCCCCCCCCCCTTTGTTTATACACTCCACTACCATATTAAACGTATTGTCAAACATCAAGACTACAGAATGCCCCATTAGCCTCTACTGAAACTCCTGTAGTGCTAGGAACCCTGCCTTCAACTCCAAAACATTTATGTAGAATAATTTAACCTGCACACTACATTCCCCCAAAACTATCATGTCCTCTGGATGAGGACTCCCACCTTCGGTTTGATGCATCCGAGAACAAAAGAAGACCCGAGAAGACACATGAAGAGGCATTCCTTCCATCAAATTGTTGTCACTCCAACTACCACAATAGGTCATTCCTCACCTCTGTAGACAAGGGGACTTTCATGTGAGGGTGCATGATCTGTTGCTGGAGAACAAAACTCCTTCAGTCTCCATTGCAACAACTGCAAATGTAAATGTCTGTGAGGAACCAATTTCTCCAGAGAAGTTAGTAAGCCCAGAATTACTTGCCATTGCTTGCTGGCTGTGCTTGATTGGACAGAAAGGAATTCGCCACATTCTTGAACTTCTCTATTCTTTGTTTCAGATGCAAAAAAAACTTGCCTGAACTGCCTATAACCATATCCAGATACGAATCCCTTTGACTGGGGGCTAGATTAGACTTCCAAATTTATCACAATACCTAGGCTGTGACAAAATTGAAGCAGTCAATCTGTCCTGAAGTAACTTCTCTCTGGGTTTTGCCATGACCAGCCAGTCATCTATGAATCTTATTAGTCTGATTACCTGAGCATGAGCTCATGCTGACACCAGTGTAAAACATTTGTGCACTTGAGGAGACGTTGTCAGATCAAAAACACAGCACTTTGAATGGAAAACACCTGTTCTGCAAGACTGAACCGAGGAAACTTCCATAATGAGTGATGGATTGGTATCTGGAAGTATGTATCCTTCAAGTCTAAGGTCAGCATAAAGTCTTCTCTCACTACTCCCAAGACTGTCCTCGGAGACTCCATCTTGAACCTCATCTTCCTGACCTCCAATCGCCATTGGCCTTTGGTACCAAGAAGACCATGGCTGTAGAGCCCCTTTGAAGGAAGCATTAGTAGCTCACTGCTCCCTTCTCATCATTTTCTTCTCTTTGCCTTGCAAAATGAAATGTTTCTGAGATCCAGGATTGTAAGAAGGGTGTAGCAGAGGCCGCTCTGAAAGAGGTGAAATCGAATAGAAGTGGATAACCAACCCGTAGGACATCCACTAAACCATGCCTCTACCCAAAGTTTTTGTCACATAGCACAATGGCTCAACAGGCATTCCCCCACTGGTGGCACTAAGTGGGGAGAGGCGCCCACTCTATAGTCTCGTACCCTTGCCTCAGCCTGTATTTTTTCCCATTCCTCTTGTATTTTGGCTGTGAAAGACTTGTTGAGATGGTTTCTTCACTGAAGGTGCTGACAGAGTAGGTTTAGGAGCATCAGATCAACGGCTGAACAGCGAATACATCATCCAACGGCGTAAAGGATGAATGTACGTTGTCATTTATATGTGAATCATCTTATTCAAGGACACGATCTCTTGATTTGGGCATTGTCATCTTTCCTCCTAGCTTAGAACGGTTGAACTAGAGATACGGACACTTCATCACGCATACTTCCTGCTTGCTGAGAAACCAGCATTGGTCCTTGAATAATACTATCATCAGACGATCTATGAGTACTCATAGCACTATCACTGTATCAGTGCTCAGTCCCAAAGCAAAGTTCAGTGAAACTTTCATTACAAAGTCCATAGATTTTCCTGGCGGAAAGCTTGAGAAAAAGCCATGAACACCAACCTCCGAGGTATTATTCACAACCAAATCTTTACCCTTCATACTTACAGTCCTGGCTAAAAAAAGAAACCGTTCTTCCTTTCTCGGCATGAGGATCAGCATGAAGTCCTGATTCTCCACTTCTTAACTGCAGCACACACTGGAACAATGGATGACTCTGATGAAGCCGATGCCAACGAGGAGAAGAAGAATAAGAAGTAGATGACTCAAGTTTCTTCTCCTTGGCATGCTTTGATTAAACTTCTCCTCTAACTCTGTTAATTTTTTTCTCCATCACAGTTCGTGCAAACTAATCCATCAATGCAACCTCGTCAATTGTCATCATCCCAAAAGATGTACTTGTTGCTGCATGTCAGAATGTGTGTCACTGATGGACCTGGCTGTGAAATCACAACAGTAGACGAAATATTGTGAAGATTCGTTGGTATTTCCGTAGGCAAAACAAGGGAGCCCCCAATATGGATGGTGGATGGTACCATGTGGGGCATCCTGGTAGATGTTGTAGGGGGAGAAGGGACACCCATGGTACATTATGGTATAAACCATATTGGAATGGTTGGATGGTAGTGAGAAGCCGGGTAGTGGGGACAATAGTACTGAGAAGTAGTGATGAAAAAAAGCCTTGTAGTGGGACAATAGGCCATCCAAGGTTGGTAATTCTGAAAGGCCTAGAGAGGTCCACATGCCCACCATCATCAGAGGATGTGGAGCTGGAAATTGAGACAAAGAAGGAATCTCCCCCCCAGCTCCCCTAAGGGAAAGAAGAGGCATAATTATGCAAAAAGCCACCTGGATCCCCTCCCAATGCAACCATCAACAAATTGTTGGATGAACAGGAAGGGGTATCGGAAACTTCTAGTACAGGAATAGAAACATGTGGAACAGGCTTCTCTAAGGAAGGAACATCATCACGGGGAGACAGAACAAAAGCTGAAGACAAATCTCCATCAAACAAAGATGGAGTCATCTCCGTCCTTCCTCTTATACTGAGCCTTCCCATAAAACCTCCTCCACTGTTCCACCGACCAGTCACGGACATACTAAAGAAAGATTAAGTTCCATTACATATGTTATCTGCATCTACTACACACTGGATGAGGATCTGTATTCGCTGTTGTTAGGAAGCCAGAACAAGGATTCTTACCAACACCTGGACAATACCTTTCCTTCTTACTAGATACAATTGATACACTCGCGGGAGGGTAAAGTGGATTCATTATATCCTAGCATTCGTCCACAAATGAAAAAAGAAAGAGAGAAAATGTGGGCAAACCAAACTGGCTTTAGTGAGGAGAGAGAGAACAAAAAAATGTCCCCACTCAAAAATGGTTAAAAGAGTAAATGGTGAGGTCATGAGTTGAGGCTGAGTATGTAAGGCAGTCCCCAGTTATCGGTGGTCTTGGTTAATGGCGATCCGGTTTTACGGTGCTTGTCTAGCGCCATAAAATCGTCGATTTATGGCGCCATAACATATCTCACAGAGGCGCCATAAGTTCCATAAATTGCTGAGCTTCAGTTAATGGCAGTTTTTGCTTATCAGCACCTCACCTATAACTGGGACTGCCTGTAGGTGGTCCCCCCTTGTCTCGTGACTGAGGACATTTGCCACTAGTCTCTTGCATATACAATTTTATTGACTTCTTACTGGTTTCCAGCTGGTGCTAGAAGATTATCCTAATGTTCAGATCGAAGGTTTGTTTCGTATATGAAACAAACAATACAGGCAGTCACCAGTTATCAGCGATCTGGTTTTACGGTGCTTGTCTAGGGCTGAAAATCGCCAATTTACAGGGCTGAAATGCACTGATTTCTGGTTACAGGCAACGATAATAGAGTACTGGTGCCAATACATATTTAAAAGAGGCACCATTAACCAGTTATCAGCGCCAAAATCGAGTTATCAGCACCAATAAGTGCCAAAATGACTAACTTTTGCTTATCATCAAGCAGTTGGAACGGAACCCACGCCGATACCCGGTTACTGCCTGTAGTATCTATGTCACAGACCTTTTAGCACTTCACAGAATCTGATCATTTGTGTGGGTCAAAATGCACTCTGGGTATCATGATAGATGTACTTTGGATTTTTTTATGCTGCAGCACTCTTTGGTTATACTTTCTGTATTGCTCGTATGTGTTAAATTTTATTGTGTAGGTATGTATTAATATGGGGTATGCTAAGTAAATTACAAGGTTAGGCTATGTTGTGGGTTAACCTAGCATAGAATAAGATAAGTCATTCCTTCAATGGTATGTCTTCCTTTTTAACAAACTCTTTGGATTAACTGTGCAGATATACAAGACAAAAAACTATCATTCAAAATTAACTTCAATCACAGATTTTACTTACGATCAACGTCATCAAACCAAACTTCACATTTCACTGACACTTCAGTACTTACTTACATAATGACACACGGTATCAGTAGGAATACAGGCAGCCCGCGGTTAACGGCGCAATCACTCAACGGCGAATCGATTTTACGGCTGTCGTCAAAAATATTCATTAAAAAAATAAGGCATTTTAAGGTATTTTTACGGCACAATTTTCAGTTAACAGTGCCGCTAGCGCCGTTGTCTAACGAGTTCATATGTTTGTAGAAATGCTGTTCAGACCATAAAGGTTATGCAAATTATATTAAAAAATTTTATGGAGAGTTATTACATAGGTATTAGGGTAAAATATATGCTCTGACGCTGTGCTATGCCGAAAACATCGAGTTACATAAGTGCAAATTAGCTATGGATGTGTCGATTATAAATGTCATGCTTCTTTTATGTTTAAAAAGTGTATGAAAAGTGTTACATGTAAGCTATTTTTATTTCTGCACAGAAATATGATATGAAGGCAGCTTTTGAAACTGCCCTTCACGTTATTAAATACGATGTATTTTCATGTTCTTTCTTGTGAGCCGCCGCCTGCCGCTCTTATGAAAATATTGATTTTAAAAAAGTGCAAATTAGCGATCGATGTGTCGATTTTATAAATATTCATGCTTTTATGTTTAAAATGTGTATGAAAATGTATTACGAATAGAGTACTTTTAGTTCTGTGCAGAAATAAGATAAAAAGGCAGCTTTTGAAACTGCCCTTCAAGTTATCGACTATGATGTTTTTTCATGTTCGTACTTGTATGCCGCCGTCTGCCACTCTTCCGAAAATATTGAGTAAAAAGAGTGCAAATTTAGCGATCGATGTGTCGATTTTTTAAATGTTTATGGTTTTATGTTTTAAAATGTAGTATGATATACGTACAGGTATTTTTATTTTTGTACATAAATAAGATACAAATTAAGGCAGCCTTTGTAACTATGCTCCACATTGTCAGGGGAGGTTTTTTCATGTTCGTTCTTGTCCGCCACTGTTCCGAAAAATGTAGGGTGTTATTTTATTAATTATGCATCTTTTCCATAAAATCTATAAAAGTTATACATTATTTCACTGTATCCAATAATATTGTATGTACTCTCATATTATTGTATTATAAAATACTACAGCAAATTTAAGCCAGTATTCCGCGGAGCGGCCAATGTAGTGGTTTGAAATCAGCTGATGGCAAATACAAGTTTGTTTCACCATAACGCAATTCTGAACGAATCCTCTTGCTTTTAAGTTTAGTATAAAACGAATAAATCTAGATACTTGACTTATATGAGACAAGGTTATTTTTCCTTATACAACGTGTTTTTGGGTGGAAATATTTATTGAATATGTCTCGTTGTGAATGTGAACTACTTTTTTTTTCGTTAACAGATTACATTGGCGGCATGATTATTGCGTAAAAAATTACGTGATTCTGTTCGCAGTTCTCCTTTATATGATCGTAACTTACGTTATTTATCTTATATCGGCGTGAAACCAACTGTAAAATGTGTTCTTTCAAGCACAGTAGTTTTGATTAAAATGATTTTATCCCAATTTTATCTACGGATGTGTTGAATGGCATACGTTTACGGGAGTTTTATCCTTGGTTGTTGCCGATGTACGATAATAGTCATTAGCAGCTTGAACAGTTTTCTCAGCTTCAGTTATAACTAGGTTTAAATTTAACAGTATATTTCCCGATTGATCTTTGATCTATATTAATCTTCGATCTATAGCAAATAAAGTTATTATATTAAGATATCTCAGTTCTATTCTATACATAACACCATTTATAACAACTACGGTAATAGCGTACTGTAGTACGATGATTGAAATACAAGCCAAACGAATGTCATTCAGTTCGGTTGTACTTCGGAAAAAAAGTTGTTTATTGTTCAGTTGTTCATGGCTATACACGTTCACACAACGGGTATAACGTTAAAACCATACTTTCATCATTCTCTTTTGCTGTTATTGAACTTATGTAACTAGAAGATGGATAAAGTTAGGCCATTGTAATTTGATCTCTCATAAAATCGCACTATCGTAAGAGTAAGACTAATGATCATAACTTGAACACTACAGCTACCTGTACACTGTATAAACTTTATTATATCTTTACATACTCTAGACACCCAAAGGATTAAAGCTAGGCTTCTTTCACTTTACAGTATTTACAACGCTATTATGTACTGTACAGTAAATTTTATAGTACTATACTGCATAAATATAATTTTACTTATTGTGCCATTGTGGGATTACAGTGTCTTTGACTGGTCTAGAGTTTTGAAAGAAGGTGTGCGGTGGCTGTAGGCTTTAAAATCGCTTAGCGTCGGCGGCCAGGAACGGAACCCCTGCCGCTAACCGAGGGCCGCCTGTACAAGTAGTACAACACAATACTTCTACAAATAATAGTAAGGCAAAATAGACTGTAAGCCACGAAGTGCCCTAACTTCAGTTCACAGGACAGAAAGTAGCCTTATCACATTGTCTCACAGATGTTCTGTTAACAGTACTAATTTGAGTACATTTATATCAAAATATAATAACAAACATACAAATATAGTCTTACCAATAAAAATAATAGGAGACCTCGTTGCCGCTACTGCTGAAAGTGCTCCACCACCTTTTGCATGGCCATCCAACTTTGTGATAATTACAGACCCTACTCTCTTTTTCTTGAATGCTTTGCTTGGGACTCACAAGCCTGACCAATACTAGCATCCATGACGAAGATAATATTGTGTGGTCTCTGTTCCGGATTAAATCAAATTCATTTATTAAAAACCTTATACTATTTCCAAAGGACAGAAATAATTAATGTATTCCTTTAAATTGTATCTTTTTAAAATTTACATAAGCAGGGGAAGATTTCCATCATTACAAATAAACTCAAGGGAATAATGCCCAGAAAACTGATATTTTCCAGGTAAGTTATTATGTTTAAACAGAAAATATGATACACATACTAAATAAATGGATTAGTACATAAAAAACTGTATTAATGCTTTACAACTTTAGTTAGAAAGACATTAAAAAGTCTTGGGCTTCAAATTTTGCAGTAACAACACCAATGTTCTGTGTAGGTGACCAGTCTTGCACCCTAATGAGAGGTTTAGGAATGACGCAGCAAACAATCCTCATTCCATTTATACTAATGTCCATCAGAGGGGAGAAGAAAGAGCTCTGATCATGTAATTACTTTGTAAGTATAAACTAAAAATTGTTTTATTTGATCATAAAAATGTCTTTTTATATAAGTAATCACTAAGTAATAATACATAGCTGAATCCCACATTGATGGGAGGTGGGATATAAGGACTATTCTACTCTAAAACATTAAGTCATGTAACGAATTAGAAATAGAAAAGTTGCTAGCATTGAAAACAATGCTAGTTGTTCTTTGTTAGCCAAAAGAGCCTGCAGTAGAAACTGCCTATGGTTAGTGCTCAATTAAAGCTTAACATGTAGTGGAGCGGCGGCAAATCCTAGGGTCGCCTCTACTAAAGGGGGAGCTTTGAGTGGAGGAGTACTCTGATCACTGCCAAAGTCTCAGTGGAAGTTAGCAGTTAAGGAATTATCCAATGGTTAGTAGAAATTTAAAGGTGTCCTTGCCCTGGGTGCACTAGCAAAATAAAATCAACCATATTATGTTGTCATCTACGCTGAAATAAAACCATGACCCATCCACTGAGCGTGATGGGTGCTCCGAGTACACTATGACTCCCTGGCTCCCCAAAATTTGACAATTCACTACAAGATGAAGATGCAGTAGGAGAAAAATCCTGTTTCCTTCTGTGATAACATGCCAGTAACTAAAAAAACTTTAAATACTGTTTAAAAGCCCTCAAAATTATGAGAAACGAAGAACGATCATACTACCAGTAGGTTGATTGTCGAATGGACGTAAGGGGTATACGTATAATGCTTGAAAGCTAATGAGGTAAAGGCTATTCTGACATCATTAACTTCGACTAGGAGGAAAATGCTTCTACATTTGAGTGTGTCTCAGAAGATAAAATCCATCAGGGTAAAGGGCAAGATGTTCTAATCAGAGGACGAATCAGAGGACGAGACAAGCTCTTGCCCTAACATTCTGGGTTATGGATGGCCTGGGATTTCTGGCTTTTTCAGGCAATACCATACCATCCAGCTGGGTAGAGCACTCTCTATTCCTCCTCCAAACCAGTGAGTGCTTCTGGCCCTCAGAGATTGAGCTGATGACAAGTTGTTGTTGCAGCCAGGAGTTCCGATTAGAGAAAGAAACTAGCTCTTGCCATTACACCATAGAATCTGGATGGCCTTCAAACCTGAACATTCAAACTGGATAGAAAACTTATTCTTCCTCAGAGCTAGTGAGCGCTATTGGGTGCTCAAAGCTGGTATTGTAGAAGGCCTGAATTAGGCTGAATGTGATATGTACTTACTTTTTATATTTCAATGTTTGTTTGCTTACGTGGGTGTTGGGTTTGATATTTTATTATTCATGTATTTATGTTAGGTGAAAGTTGATTTTAATTAATGTTTCTTTTTTTTCTTTTTTATGGGCAGTTTGCTCGCGGGAGTGTGTTAAGATATGACCTGCTTCCCTTCACCTGAACCTTGGGAGCCTACAGATATAACAGGATTTACATTGGTAATTACCAAATAAGGCTAAGAGCTTCAAAAGAATATGGTGTTCACTAAGAAGAAGTCAGAGGAGGTAAAGGGAAATACAATAGGAAAATATCACACTTATTAAAAAAGAAAAAATGATTAATAAACAAAGTAAAATGCAAGGAGGATACTACTAATGCATTACATCTTTACTTGAACTTCTTAAGTTCTAATTGCATGAATCCTTTCAGAGACTGTTCCACAGTCTAACAGGGTGAGGAATAAAGGACCTCTGGAACTGAAAAGTTTCACAGCGAATCTGGTTGCTCTTGGCAGGTAAAGGGGATCAGGGATCAACCGTGAATGTGAAAGATCTCTGTTGAAATACAACTTATGAAAAAGTGTCAAACAAGACCATCCGTCAATGGTCCAAGTCTTAATTGCTACTTCACATTAGGAAACAGAAACATACCACCATGATCCACTCAATCTAAAAAGAGATAAATTTCTGGCAGAAGCACACATCACACCAGAGAACACTGTTCTATTAAAGGAAGCACAAATATCACACTTATTAAAAAAGAAAAAATGATTAATAAACAAAGTAAAATGCAAGGAGGATACTACTAATGCATTACATCTTTACTTGAACTTCTTAAGTTCTAATTGCATGAATCCTTTCAGAGACTGTTCCACAGTCTAACAGGGTGAGGAATAAAGGACCTCTGGAACTGAAAAGTTTCACAGCGAATCTGGTTGCTCTTGGCAGGTAAAGGGGATCAGGGATCAACCGTGAATGTGAAAGATCTCTGTTGAAATACAACTTATGAAAAAGTGTCAAACAAGACCATCCGTCAATGGTCCAAGTCTTAATTGCTACTTCACATTAGGAAACAGAAACATACCACCATGATCCACTCAATCTAAAAAGAGATAAATTTCTGGCAGAAGCACACATCACACCAGAGAACACTGTTCTATTAAAGGAAGCACAAATATCACACTTATTAAAAAAGAAAAAATGATTAATAAACAAAGTAAAATGCAAGGAGGATACTACTAATGCATTACATCTTTACTTGAACTTCTTAAGTTCTAATTGCATGAATCCTTTCAGAGACTGTTCCACAGTCTAACAGTGAGGAATAAAAGGACCTCTGGAACTGAAAAGTTTCACAGCGAATCTGGTTGCTCTTGGCAGTAAAGGGGATCAGGGATCAACCGTGAATGTGAAAGATCTCTGTTGAAATACAACTTATGAAAAAAGTGTCAAACAAGACCATCGTCAATGGTCCAAGTCTTAATTGCTACTTCCACTTAGGAAAACAGAAACATACCACCATGATCCACTCAATCTAAAAAGAGATAAATTTCTGGCAGAAGCACACATCACACCAGAGAACACTGTTCTATTAAAGGAAGCACAAATGACCTATAACAGGTTGCACTGATTTTATCACTGTTATAAATATATGAGGCCTTATGAACAATACCTAACTTTCACGCAGCATTTTCTGAAACTTTCATTAGATGTTCCTCAAAAGTTACACCTAAAATAGTTAAAGCTTCAGACTCAATCAGCAAAGTTCCATCCACCTGAAGGGGAGGAGAGTGGGAAATCTGTATGAGATCTGGTAATCAACAGTGTTTTTGTTTAATTGGAGTTAAGCCTCATACCCCACCGACTTCACTATTCATTGATCTGGTCCATGTCCCATTTGAGGTTGAGCGTAGCTTCATTTCTCATAAGTAGAGACTTTACTACACCCACCAGTGTTGCATCATCAGCATACTGAACAATTTTGTTTCCCAGGGCAACAACCTTATCACTTGTAAACACTAACAATAACAAAAGAATGAGGTGTCTTGGACATTTCAAGGCCATGAAAGTGGGTTATTTACAAGTGATGGGTCCATGGTGAAACAAAGCTAATGTTGAATTATTAAAGATGATTTACTTTACTAAATCATCATTGCAATACCTTAAATTCAGCGTTAATAAAGACCAAGGCTTATCTTCTACTACCTTCAAGGGTTTAACAGTGAAATATCAAGGAAAACAAATGTAGGGATACTACTTCAAATATGAACAGAGTATTTCTTATTATAAAAATTCTGAAAAAATTACAAATACCTATTCAATTTTTTCATAGCTAACAAACCTAAAGTCTTAACAGTATGATAAATATTCTGGCGCCAGATGGAAACCAGTTAATAAACAATCAAGATTGTATATACAAGGAATCTGTGGCATCTGGCATCTAATGCATAGAAGAAGGGGAGAGTGGTCACAGACCATGCATGAACCCCTGATGCATTGTCTTTCTTCCAACCCAGGATTACTATAGGGACAGCTAGAGGTGGGCAGTCAATGTTAAGACCTCAGGTTTGTTAGCTATGAAAAATACAATTTGATTAAAAATTTGTCATTTGTTCATATGCTGAATAAACCTTCGGTTTTAACAACAGGAAAGACTCCTACTTGGATAAAGGTACGAGAATCCTGAACTGACTGGAGGTTCGGCACACCAGACCACCCTTCCCAGAAACGAGTTCTAAAGAAGGGGGTCTAAGCCTGTGAGACATTAGATATACTAAAGGTATCTAAAACTCAGTCCACTGGGTGTAACACAATGAGACATGTCCAGATTCACTGCATCCATGGAAGAGAATGAGAACTCCATCTGTTCAAGCAACAAATTATGCTGGCCACAAGCAAAGGTTTGTCACTGCTCCTCACTCTCCTTCCTGGAGAGAGAAGTATATGCTATTGAGAAGTAGATTTGTATTTTGTATGCAACCTAAAAGATAAGTGCTATAACAGTAAGGCTCCCACACACACCTACATCAAGCCTGTTACAGTTATGATGTGTCTAATCTTGAATGGAAGAAAAGTTAAAGAAAGAGACAAGTCATCTCACTGATTCTTTCTTTCGATCTTAGGCATGATACGAACTGTCCCACCAGGCACACTGGATGAGCTACACAACTTGTTGGCAGCCAATGCTAGACCCAAGGAAAAAGTGTCCAAGGGCAATATCCTTCAGGTAAAAGGAAATGAAACTGGTCTGCCGAAGCCAGTAACCAGCATTCAAAATCCTATGAACAGACATTCTTCTTAAAGGCCACAGAGGAACTTATTCTTCTGATGTCATGTACTCTTGCATGTACAGTATTTGTGACAGAACTTGAAGGTGAGGAGTAGACTTGTCTAATCACCTTATGAAGCCAAAATGAAGTGGTATTTTTGGACACTTGGTTCCTGGCTTGGCCTGTGCTAACAAAAAGTCTATGACACCTAGGTCTTAGGTGACAAGACCTTTTTAGATAGCAATGCAGTGCTTTGAAGGGACAAAGCAATAACTCCTGAGGATTGTTGTCAACAACCTCCTTCTGGGAAAGAATAGAAAACGAGACAAATCTGTCATCGTGAACCAAGGGACTTTGGGTCTTTGCCATGAATTCCGGGACAAAGTCGAAGGCTACGGACTCCCAATCATTTTGAGTGTTTTACGTCATAATCTAGGCCATGAAGCTATCCAACTCTCCTCGAGAAAACCGTTTTCAAACTCAGTTCCCTGTCTTTTGATTGACATAGTGGTTCGAATGGAGCCCAAGTGAGACTACTCAGCACCAGAGTAAGGTCCTACATAGGTTTGAATTCTCAAGTTGAACAAGACTGTTCGAAGCTCTTGAACAACACAGAGATTTCCAGGATGAAGTGATGCTCACGCCTTTCAGATGTACTAGAACAAATGCCAATGCAGCCCTGTAGCCTTTGATAACAGACACAGAGAGATGCATCTCAGATATGAGGAAGATTAGAAAATCCACTATCCCCAATGGAAGTTCTGAGTGGAGGGAAACCCTGTTGACGACACCAATCACAGCAGATGGCCCACTTGCCCTGGCACTATTGACAAGAAAATTGAAGATACAGTTTTCTGAAATCTTCAGACATCCATTGCTTAACCCTCTTACGCCGAAGCGGTAAAAAAAAATTGTCTCCCGTGTGCCGGAGGTGTTTCAGAGTGAGCGCGGAAGCGGAAAATTTTTTAAAAAAATCACAGTGTGCTTAGTTTTCAAGATTAAGAGTTCATTTTTGGCTCCTTTTTTTGTCATTGGCTGAAGTTTAGTATGCAACCATCAGATATGAAAAAAATTATCATTATTATATATAAATAATGCGATATATGATAGCGCAAAAACGAAATTTCATATATAATTGTATTCAAATTGCGCTGTGCGCAAAACGGTTAAAGGTAACAAGTTACATTTTTTTCGTTGTAATGTACACTAAATTGTGATCATTTTGGTATATAACACATTGTAAAACGATAAAAGCAACACAGAGAAAATATTATCACAAAATAATGCATGAATTCGTAACGCACGGACAAATATTTTTTTCAAAAATTCACCATAAATCTAAATATTGTCCTAGAGACTTCCAATTTCTTTCAAAATGAAGACAAATGATTGAATATTACTATACTGTAAGAGTATTAGCTTACAATTTCAGTTTTCGACCATATCTGATGAGTTAAAGTTGACCGAATGTCGAATTTTTTATATATATATATTATTTATATGCAATTATTTCGGAAATAAGAAAAGCTACAACCTTCAAATATTTTTCATTTTATTCTACATAAAATTGCCCACATTTTCATATATAAAACTGTATGAAATGCCTAATATGAAACGGAGCAAATATTCCGAGAATGGTACGTACGCATTTCGGAGATTTGTGGTGGAGAATCCACGCACGGAGGGAAGGAAAGATTTTCTTTAAATTCACCATAAATCTAAATATTTTGCTTGAGACTTCGAATTTGTTTCAAGATGAAGATAAATGACTGAATATTACTAGACTGTATGAGTTTTAGCTTACAATTGCGTTTTTCGACCATTTCGGTAGAGTCAAAGTTGACCGAACGTGGTTTTTTTTTCTATTTATTGTGATTTATATGCAAATATTTCGAAAATGAGAAAAGCTACAACCTTCAATTATTTTTAGTTGTATTCTACATGAAATTGCGCACATTTTCATATATAAAACTTTATGTAACGGCTAATTTAAAATGGTGCAAACATTACCACAATCGCACGTATGATTTTTTCGGAAGAGTTACCGCACGGACGTAAAGAAAATGTTATTTTTTTCATAAATTCACCATAAATCGAAATTTTGTGCTAGAGACTTCCAATTTGTTGCAAAATGAAGGTAAATGCTTGAATATTACTAGAATATAAGCGTTTTAGCTTACAATTGCGTTTTTTGACCATTTCGGTAGAGTCAAAGTTGACCGAAGGTTGAAATTTTGGCAATTATCGTTATTTATATGAAAATATCTCAAAACTGATAAAAGCTACAACCATGGGTTGTTTTTAATTGTATTGTGCATGAAATTGAGCACATTTCCATATATAAAACTTTATATAACGGCTAATTTTAAAATGGTGCAAACATTACCACAATCGCATGTATGATTTTTTTTGGAAGAGTTACCGCACGGACGTAAGGAAAAAGTTTTTTCATAAATTCACCATTAATCAAAATATTGTGCTAGAGACTTCCAATTAGTTGCAAAGTTAAGGTAAATGATTGAATATTGCTAAAATATAAGAGTTTTAGCTTACAATTGCGTTTTTTGACCATTTCGGAAGAGTCAAAGTTGACCAAAGGTTGAAATTTTGGCAATTATCGTTATTTATATGAAAATATCTCAAAACTAATAAAAGCTACAATCATAAGTATTTTATTGTTGTATTCTACATACAAATGCGCACATTTTCATATATAATACTTCATGTAACGGCTAATTTACAATGGTACAAAAATTATGTCAAAGTGACGAAATAATTTCCGAGATGTGTCACTGATACTTTTTAGTGCGGCAAGATAGAAATTCGCGCTTGCGTATCGATTGTAAACAAAACAACACCTTGATCCGTGAACTCCCAGCATCCCCCAAGGCGCGTGATTCAAAAGTTTTAGGCTGGTAGGCCTATAAGTATTTTTCCGCGAATTTAAAAAAAAACTTTTGTAAGTCGACATAAAATACGTCCAGTCGGCACACGGGAGACAAAAAATGTAGACGTAAAATACGTCCAGTCGGCGTAAGAGGGTTAATAATACCACATTTGGGAACTCTAGAAAAGGGGCGGAGCTTCAAAGTCTTCTTCTTTGTTGTTTTCTATATTTCCAGTAACTTTAAACCATAAAGATTCTGTAAAAGTCTTATAATCAAAGCTATATTATTCGTTAAAGTTGGTTATGGCAACGTCAGTTCATTAGTAGAATATTGATCATCCTTCTTTAAAACCTACCATAAAACCTTTCTGATAAGGGATGTCATTAAACTAAAATGATATGAAATTCATGCGTAATTGGAAACGGGATCTGAAATAATGAAAAAAAAATTAAATTTGGCTAATAAACGGTAGAAATCGTGAGGAAAAATAAAGGAATTAATGCAATATTATGAGAGAGAGAGAGAGAGAGAGAGAGAGAGAGAGAGAGAGAAGAAGAAGGAGAGAAGACGCAGAGAGAGACTTAGTCATGGGGCTAATCTAAAAGAGAAACTTGGAATCACGTGCATTGTATTTTCATATTGTAGAGTAAATTTAGCGAGATTACGTCTTTTCAATATAAAACAAACGGCAAATTCGATGAACGAAAGCAAATCGAATGAACGAAACTAATGAAAACTGTTAAGATAAATTCGATGAACGAAAGCTAATGAAAACTGTTAAGATAGAGTTTTTTTTTTAATCTTCGAGCATATATTGTTCAATAATGCCACACCTGGCAACTCTAGAAAGGTAGGAGCTTCAAAATCATAGCGTTTATTGCTTTCTAGATTTCCATTAACTTTACACCATAAAGATTCTGTAGAGGTCCTATAATGATTTATACTTTAATGTAGAAACAGGTTCTATATTATTCGTTAATGTTGGTTTAGTAACGTCAGTTCAGGGTAGAATATCGATCATCCTTTTTTAAAACCTACTGTGAAACCTCATTTATCAGTAATGTTTGACACTAAACTGATGTAAAATTCATACGTAATTGAAGACGGATCTTAAACAGTAAGAGAAAGTGTTATAAATCTCGGCAGTACTTGTGGAAATCGTGAGGAACAATACAGTAAAGAGTGAAATATTATGACGATAGAGAGAGAGCGTGCAAGCATAGGCCTATCGATATAGATACTTAATTCATTATATTTAATTTGAGAGATTAAGTGATAATATTTTTCTAAATGTTTCAAAAGAGAGAGAGAGAGAGAGAGAGAGAGAGAGGAGAGAGAGAGAGAGAGAGAGAGAGAGAGAGAGAGAGAGAGAGAGACAAAAAATGTCGACGTAAAATACGTCCAGTCAGCGTAAGAGGGTTAATAATACCACATTTGGGAACTCTAGAAAAGGGGCGGAGCTTCAAAGTCTTCTTCTTTGTTGTTTTCTATATTTCCAGTAACTTTAAACCATAAATATTCTGTAAAAGTCTTATAATCAAAGCTAAATTATTTGTTAAAGTTGGTTATGGCAACGTCAGTTCATTAGTAGAATATTGATCATCCTTCTTTAAAACCTACCATAAAACCTTTCTGATAAGGGATGTCATTAAACTAAAATGACATGAAACTCATGCGTAATTGGAAACGGGATCTGATATAATGAAAAAAAAAAAATTAAATTTGGCTAATGGCTATCTAAAGAGAAACTTGGAATCACGTGCATTGTATTTTCATATTGTAGAGTAAATTTAGCGAGATTACGTCTTTTCAATATAAAACAAATGGCAAATTCGATGAACGAAAGCTAATGAAAACTGTTAAGATAAATTCGATGAACGAAAGCTAATGAAAACTGTTAAGATAGAGTTTTTTTTTTTAATCTTCGAGCATATATTGTTCAATAATGCCACACCTGGCAACTCTAGAAAGGTAGGAGCTTCAAAATCATAGCGTTTATTGCTTTCTAGATTTCCATTAACTTTACACCATAAAGATTCTGTAGAGGTCCTATAATGATTTATACTTTAATGTAGAAACAGGTTCTATATTATTCGTTAATGTTGGTTTAGTAACGTCAGTTCAGGGTAGAATATCGATCATCCTTTTTTAAAACCTACTGTGAAACCTCATTTATCAGTAATGTTTGACACTAAACTGATGTAAAATTCATACGTAATTGAAGACGGATCTTAAACAGTAAGAGAAAGTGTTATAAATCTCGGCAGTACTTGTGGAAATCGTGAGGAACAATACAGTAGAGTAAAATATTATGACGATAGAGAGAGAGCGTGCAAGCATAGGCCTATCGATATAGATACTTAATTCATTATATTTAATTTGAGAGATTAAGTGATAATATTTTTCTAAATGTTTCAAGAGAGAGAGAGAGAGAGAGAGAAGAGAGAGATGGGAGAGGAGACGAGAGAGAGATGAGAGAGAGAGAGAGAGAGAGAGAGAGAGAGAGAGAGAGAGCATAAGCCTATCTATAGAGATACTTAATTCATTATACAGACAGTCCCGGGTTACGACGGGTTCGGGTTACGACGTTCCGAGGTTAAGGCGCTTCTCAATTATATTCATCAGACATTATTTCCAGGGTTACAACGCCTACAACACTCATCTGGCATATGAAATATGACACTAAAAATGCAAAATAATCAATAATTGAAGTTTTTTTTTATGAAAAATGCAATAAGAATGCAGTTTGCATAGTTTTCAATGAACCCAAAGCATTAAAAGTAAGGGTTTCTTAGGATTTTTTACGATGTTCCGGCTTACGACGTCTCAAGAACGGAACCCTTGTTGTAACCCGGGGACTGCCTGTATTTACTTTGAGAGATTGAGTGATAGTATTTTTTCAAATGTGTTTTAAAAGTGGGAAGAGAGAGAGAGAGGGAGGAAAATCTGCTTACGTGAAAGCTTAGGCCTATTTATAACTACTTAATTGTATTATATTTTCTTTGGGAGATTGAGTGGTAATATATATTTTTAAAGTATGTTTTAGAAGTGGATGGAGAGAGAAGAGGGAGAGGAGAGAAAGGAGAAGGAGGAGAGAGAGAGGAGAGAGGAGAGAGACCCGGAAGAGTAGAGAGAGACGAGAGAGAGAGAGAAGAGAGAAGAGAGAGAGAGATGGAGAGAGAGAGAGAGAGAGAGAATTATAGTAGTATTGGTGATGGACTTGCGACGGGGGAAAGGCAGAAGAAAGAGCGGTGAGTCGGTGCACAGATACCCGGGAAACTGGGTAATATGACTGCCAAGATCGTGCTGCACTATGCTAGATAAAATTTGAAGGATCATAATATTCAAGTTAATTCTCTAAGAAATTCATACCCTAATCTTGATTTCATTCAACAGTTGCCGTAACATTCAAAGATTGTAAAAAGACGTCAAAAATTTTAGATACAGGCTGCGGTCATTCTTGCTCTCTTGATATAGTCTGTACTTTTGAAAATCGGGTTTCATCCACTAATAATTCACGATAAAAGCTGTGGTAAGTCAAAATATTTATTAGCACAAATAACTCAATATGTATTGCACAGGCAATTAAAGTATTATATCGTGCAAAAAAAGCTGATGTGTTGGGAGACCTTTCAGCTTTGCAGCAAAGAAATGCAGTCTTGTAGGGCTGTAGGCTACTACGAACTGCTTTGTAATGGAGCATATAGCCAGAAAATCTTTGAGTTGACATGCTACTTTACCCTTGATAAAGATTTATGTTTACAGACAGTAGGTTTGTAAACAGCAACTAGCATTCGATCCACGTCAACATCAAAGTAATCAAAGTATGAAATCCGTTACGTAAGACAGTATCTAGTGACTCGCGCTTTCCTGCTCGAAGTTCTAGTGCTCCTCATCACATCATAGAAAACGCCCTTGCGGATGCAACTAGATTTGCTCAACCGACCTTAGCTGTCGCAACATTGACTGCCATTGACGTCAGCTAACTTTAATCGCTTGGAATACAAACATGAGTATGTAGAAACTAAAATAATTGCATTCACCACTTGCGATGATGCAATAATATCCCCGATCATGAAGGAAAAGGAAAACGAGTAAATATTGTCATCGTGATACATACTACTACTACAATCAGAAATTCACAAGCTATCTACCAGATCTCTATGAATGAATCCAACTGAGAAATTCCAATTACTTCGGACATATAGTATCATGTTTTTAAGTATCTGAATGGTTTTGTTTTGCAATTTTAACTTATATGATATAATTTGCAGTGCATTTTCATATGTCTTTTCAGTAAAAACAAATGGGAAATTTGATGAAAGAAAGCTAATGAAAACTGTATCTTCACTTTTCTTGTCGAGTGTACTTGGCTGATGAAGATCTCCTGAGGAAGCCGGACATCTGAGTTGCTGCTTTTCAAGAAAAGCCTCTCGTTCGCAAGAGATACTGGACACTCCAGCCGTGAAGAGACAGGGACCCTACCGACTGGTGGTACCTCTCTCCACTTGAGGTTGGCAGAGAAGGTTGTGCCAAGGGGGAATTTCTCTTGGGACTGCTGACAGAAGAGACAGGAGGTCTGGGAACCACTCTACTTAGGGCCACAAAGGAGCTACCAGGGTCATCCCGAAATTTCTTCTGGAACCCATTGCTCTGTTCAGGACAGGATGGATCAGACAGTTTAGGGAAGGCATACACTTCCAGATTGTCCCAAGAATGCTGAAGGGCGTCCTCCGCCGCGGCGAACAGATCCGGGACCACTGAAGCATGTTGCAAAGAAATCTAACATGGGTCTTCCCCATAGGAGAAACAGCCAGTCCGCTATGCCATGATGCAGAGACCACTCCGTACCTAGAACTTGACTGACGACTTAGCTTGTTGGCCACCACATTCCTCCTGCCTGGAGCTCCACCAAGTTGTTGATCGCCCACTGATGTAACTCGACTGTCAATGAGTGAAGTTGGCAAGACGCCAGCCAACCAGCCCCCTCCGTTTGTTTATATATGCTACCACTGTGGTGTTGTCTGACATAAGAATGACAGAGTGCCTCACCACCTTTTCTCGAAACTCCTGAAGACCCAGGAAAGCTGCCTTCAACTCCAAAACATTGCTGTGGAGTGTTTGTCCTGTGTGCTTTAAGCCACCAAGGACAGGAGCTCTTCGAAATATGCACCCCAACCTTTGGAGGAGGCATCCAAGAACAAGAGAAGATCCAGAGGGGGCTGAATGAAGAGAAATTCCCACTGTCAGGTTCTGGTCATCCAACCAGCACAGAAGGCTATATTTTACCTCTGTTGACAGAGGGGCATGGAGCTGAGGGGAATCCCCTGCCAGTTACCAAAAATCCTTCAGTCTCCATTGCAGGGAATGAATGAGAAGATGCCCATAAGGAACCAGCTTCTTGAGAGAAGACAAGAGGCCCAGAAGAACTTGTCACTGGAGAGCTAGTTGTTCCCCTCCAAAAAAGGAAGGAGAGAGAGAGTCCAGAATTTCTGTAACCTCTGGTCCGACGGCAAAACTCTTGATGATGCTGTATCTCTCACCATTCCCAGGTATAGAATCCCCTGGCTGGGAAACAGATTGGACTTCTACAGATTTACCACATACCTAAGCTCTGAAAAAACTGGAGGAGTTCCCTGTCCATAACCAATTTCCCTCTGGAACTTGCCAACACCAGCCAATTATCAAGATATCTCAATAGGCGAATCCCCTGAGCATAGTCCATGTCAACATTAAGGTAAAGCCCCGCGTGAACACCTGGGGAGCTCTAGTCAAACCGAAGCAAGGACCTTGAACTGAAAGACCTGCTCTCCAAGGCTGAAGAGGAGGAAATTCCTGGACAAGGAGTGGAAAGGAATCTGGAAGTATGCATCCTTCAAGTCTATTGACAGCATGAAGTTGTTCTCCCTTACGGCTGCCAAGAATGTCTGGGGTGTTTCCATCCTGAGCCTTGTCTTCTTGATAAAGTGGTTTAACATGGAAAGGTCTATCACTGGTCTTCAATCGCCCGTGGCCTTTGAAATAAGAAAGACTCAACTGTAGAACTCCAAGGAAGGAGATCTAACCTCTCCACTGCACCCTTGTCTATCATCTTTGACACTTCCTCCCAGAGAGCCAGGTGCTTCAGAGAGCCTCGGGCGCACGTCAAGTGCAAGAGAGGATGATCCGAGAGAGGAGGAGGGAAGGTGAACTGAAGTAGATACCCTGCCTGAAGGACATCTACTGCCAACTTCCCCGCTCCGTGCGATTGCCAATTGGCCCAGTGGCCTGCCAGGCATCCCCCACCTGTGACAACAGGCAGGAAGTGGCATCCTCTCTATCGACGACCTGACCTCCCTCTGCCCCTAGTCCCCTCCCTGGTTTGGAAGAGCGAGGCTGAAAGGACGGCTGCGGCTGCTTCTTGGAAGAAGATGCTGCCTGAGAGGCCCTAGTGGAAGTCAATGGTTTTGAAGGCTTCCTAGAAGGCAACTGCCTACTCTGCCTTGGAAGTGGAGGAAAAGAAGGGGCCTTTGATTTAAGTGACCCCTGCTGGACAAGATGATCATTAGTGTTAACACAATGTCTGTCTATCGCAGCTGGGATACTAGAAGATCTCCATTCTGGAGAGACAACAAGGAATCCAAATCCATTTAACGAGCCACCTTAGAGAGGGCTGTGTCCCTTCTAATTAGGAGCAAGTTAGCCCACAAATTAGCTTTCATATGCCCCAGACACAAGATGGGCTTTGCATCAGACTGAAGCAATCTGATGAAAGGAGTGTTGACAGGCCCCTTTGCAGAATGGGGCGACATTATCCTAGCTACTGAAGACGACCACAAGTCCAGCCACGAGACTGTCTGAAAGGTAGAAAAGGCAGTAGACTCCAAAGTGGAAGCCTCTTGAAAGGTCAGTGAAGGGCCCCCAGCACTGACCTGATCCAGGGTCAAGCCAGGGTTCAGGAGAACCACATTTGAATTAACCTGCCTACTCATCAGCTAACCAGATTAGTTGAGTAATACTTTTTAATGTTGAACAAGAGGAGGGGGAAGAAGCTTGAACGACCTGTTGGAATGAAGAAAATTCTCCCTTCCCGAGACCAGAGAATTAACATGCTTCAAAAGCAAATGAGCATGCCCAGAACGTGGTAGCTCAAACGAAGTCCTCACATCCTTCTTTGGCCCAGGTGTGATGGTAATTGCTTCATAGCAAAGGAAGTTAAAGGAAAGGAGAACGCATTTTCGAGAAGTTCCGCAGTAAGGAGGCTTTCCCGCCCGTGTTGGAGGCGCCTGTTCTGGAATCGTCGGGCGTGTTGTGGAGCGCAAAAACGTGCCAATGTGACATGAGAAATGCGCGATTTCTGATGCAATACCTCGTCTAGATTTACCTAGGAAATTCTGGAAATCTCGCGAGTCTGTGACACTCGCCGTAGGCTCCGCCCCCAGAATGCTGTATAAATATGACGGAGGAAGTAGCAGCAGGAGGAGGAGACAAAGAGAGAAAGAGATCGTAAAAGAGAGACTACAGTTAGTCACAGAGAGATATCCTCAGTAAGAACCACAGATCAGATTATCAGTGAGAGATAAGCAGCAGCAGAGATCATCCGTGAGAGATACGAGAAAAAGGAACCAACGAAGGATCAGAAAAGTTGCTCGAGATTGGTTGGATATTGGTCTAGTCGTCTTCAGGAGTGGACGGATTATCTCGTGTTATCTCGACTTCGAGCAGACTTCAGAGAAGAAAAGGTCCTGCTAGAGGTTTTGGGGAATCCCTGCCTTACAAGTAAACTATTTTCTGCAATACGGAGTCAAGAGGACATCTGCAATTGCCGCTCTCCTTTTATGAAGCCACCGCTACGAGTCACTAAACCGTCCCACAAGTATTTGAAGTACCTCACTGTTCCCCCAGTTCATGCAGTTTAAGATTCTGTCTTTTTATGTAAATAGGAGATACCATTCTGCATTTGCCTATGTTAGTAAACTTGTAAATAAACCTTTGTTGTGTTAGTGTTTCTTTCTATATTCATATCCCCAGTTTCAACTGTTGGTGTTGAAAAAAAAAAAATTATAATTTTTTTGTATTATTTCATATCAAACCTGAAGCAGACCTCTCTCAGAGGCCGTAACATTGTGGCGACCTTGCTTAGGCTATCAACACTTTAACAGTTTGAAACCAGGAAAATATAGAAAGAATCAGAATGAGTGAGATGGTGAAAGAGTTTATTGAGTCAGGTAAGCTACTAGGTCTAGAGGGGAATGATCTCCGTGAGTATGTTGAGAAGAAAGAAAGGGAAAAGTATGAGAGATAAGTAATGAAAATGCAGCAAGAGAAAGAAAGAGAAGCAATGAGAATGTAGCAAGAGAGAGAAGTGTTGGTAATGCAGCAGGAAGAGAGAGAGAAAGAGCGTATGCATGAGCAGGAAGAAAGAGAAAAGGTACGTATACATGAGCAGGAGGAGAGAGAGAAAGAGCGTATGCATGAGTTGGAAATTGCTCGGTTAAGGCAAAATGCTCGTAACAGTCAGACAGGTGAAACTGATAGGTTAGGTATGAGTGCAGTGCTAAAATTAGTACCAAAGTTTGATGAAGAAGATGTTACGACATATTTCATGTGTTTTGAGAAGTTAATGGAACGAGTAGGTTCTCCTAAAGAAATGTGGACTTTATATTTGCAGTCAGTTTTGAGTGGTAGGGCACTTACTGTGTATAGTTGCATGTCTAAGGAGGAATGTGATAATTACGATATCGTGAAAGAAACTGTTCTTAGCACGTATAGGTTAGTACCAGAGGCATACCGTAAGAAATTTAGAAATTTGAGAAAGGATGAAAATATTACGTATGTAGAATACGGTAAGAAGTTAGATAGGCTGTTTTTTGATTGGTTAACTTCTGCTAAGGTTGAGGATTTTGACGGTTTGAAGAACTTAGTGTTGTTAGAAAACTTCAAAGATAACATATCCCCTGAGAATAAACTTTATATAGAAGATAGGTGAGAAGTATCTTTTGCAGGAGCAACTAGGCTAGCTGACGAATATAGACTAACTCATAATTTGAGTGTTAGTAAGAAACGAAATGATCCTTCGTCTGGTAGAGTACAAAGCAGTAAAGGTTTCAGTCCTAGTAATAGCAATGCGAGTAGAAGTGACTATTCCTGTTATACATGCGGAAAACCTGGTCATACGTCTAAGGCTTGTAAGAGTAAAGTGGCATCTAGTTGCTCAGAATTAACTTGTTTCCGATGTAATGGGAAAGGGCATTTAGCGAGAAATTGTGCAGTAGAAAAGAAGGACGGTAAGAAACCAGTGTCTCTAGTTAACCTTTCGTCAAGTAGGAATGATGTGATAAGAGAAACTAGGAAATTTTTTGGTGAATTTCTGTTGGAAGGCGTAGTTTCCTCTCTTGGAGGAGTAGATTCGAGAGAAGTGGTCTTGCTTCAAACACAGGGGCCGCTGTATCACTGATTAGAAGTGTGTGTGTGCCGAACAGGGCAGAAATCAATATGGAAGAGAAAGTTATGTTAGGTGGATTTCCTAACACTTGTGTTCTTTGTCCTTTGTTGAAGTTGAATTTAGAAAGTCAGGTAGTGTCAGGAGAAGTAAAACTTGCAGTTGTGGACAGTTTGCCCATCGATGGCGTTGACATTATTGTCGCGATGGCGTTGACATATTGTCGGTAACGACTTAGCTTTATCCAAGAATGTGAATCCTGTTGTAAGGAATATTCCAGTGCCTGAAATGGTAGCAACTAGGTTGGGTTTAGATACAGACATAGACTACGATCATAATTTGTTCGTGGATTTGAACGAGTGTGAGTTCGTGGATTCGAACGTGAGTAAGTTCGTGGATTCGAATGAGTGTGATAGAGGTAGCGAGGTTGATCTTGGCATGAGCGTGGCTGAGAGACCGAACTCTATCGTGGACAGTAATAGCCAAACGGAAGGTGTAGCTGTCGGAAGTAACGTAGTAAATGTGCAGGTATCTAGTCCTAGTTACGGTGATGAATTAGGCTTTAACATTTTGGATAAGGATGAGCTAGTCACGTTGCAGAGACAGGATAAGACACTAACCCGAATTTTTGAATGTGAGCTGGATGATGATCTCAATGATGTGTGTAAGGAAACTTTTTGTGTAAAGGACGAAGTTTTGTGTCGTTATGTTCGACCGAAGTCAGGTAGTAAAGAGGAAATCATAGAACAATTAGTAGTTTCTAGGAAGCTTCATGAATTACTTTTGAAATTAGCACATGATGAGTAAGGACATTTGGGAGTAAATAAAACTTTCAAGTGTATTAGTAGGGTGTACTTTTGGCCTAAGATGACAAATGATGTATGTTTTAAGAGGTATGTTTTAAGCTGTCTTGAATATCAAATTGCCGGGAAACCGAATCAAGTAATTACCAGAGTTCAGCTGTGTAATATTCCTTCAGTAGGCGAATCTTTTGGGAATGTATTTATAAATATGTTCGGACCTTTGCCTAGAAGTAAGGGTAGAGATGATTGCATAACTAATCTTGAGTATTTTAAAAACAATCTAAGAGATGTTTGGCAACTAGCGGAGGAGAACGGAAGCGCTTGGCACTTAGCGAAAGAAAACCCGAACAGAAGTCAAGGGGAACCTAAAGAAAAACTTGATCTTAGATCATACAAGAGAAGTTTGTGTGTAAGAGATGAAGTTTTAGTACTAGTCCAGAAAGAAGGTTCCTCTTTATCTCATAATTTCGACGGTCCTTTTTCAGTTTTAGAGAAGAGGGGAAATATACATTATAGAATTAATGTGGGTAAGAGTAGAGCAAAGGCAATGAATGTAAATTTGCTTCAGAATTATAAACAACGCCCCGTGCCGTGGCCTCCGCCCGTGTAACAGTGTTACTGAGTGAGATTAGTTTTGAGAAAAACACAAGAGGTGTTTTAGTATTTATAAGTTTTAATCAGAGTTCAGAAAATGGAAAAAGTAAGAGAGAAGGATAATGTTATAGCTAGTAGCCTCTAGAGATTTTTCTCAGAATGAGTAGCCTAATGACCGTTTTCTGTTTTGGCACGAGTGGTTGAGTGAATGAAAAAGTATGGAAGCTTTATGCAGAATTGTTTCCCCGCTGTTTAATTCTTGCTTCTCTTTAGAAAAAAATAAAATCAGTTAATTTCATTTTTTTTCTCTTTTGGGGGGGCGTGTGATGGTAATTGCTTCATAGCAAAGGAATTTAAAGGAAAGGAGAACGCATTTTCGAGAAGTTCGGCAGTAAGGAGGCTTTCGCGCCCGTGTTGGAGGCGCCTGTTCTGGAATCGTCGGGCGTGTTGTGGAGCACAAAAACGCGCCAATGTGACATGAGAAATGCGCGATTTCTGATGCAATACCTCGTCTAGATTTACCTAGGAAATTCTGGAAATCTCGTGAGTCTGTGACGCTCGCCGTAGGCTCCGCCCCCAGAATGCTGTATAAATACGACGGAGGAAGTAGCAGCAGGAGGAGGAGACAAAGAGAGAAAGAGATTGTAAAAGAGAATCTACAGTTAGTCACAGAGAGATATCCTCAGTAAGAGCCACAGATCAGATTATCAGTGAGAGATCAGCAGCAGCAGAGATCATCCGTGAGAGATACGAGAAAAAGGAACCAACGAAGGATCAGAAAAGTTGCTCGAGAGTTGGTTGGATATTGGTCTAGTCGTCTTCAGGAGTGGACGGATTATCTCGTGTTATCTCGACGTCGAGCAGACTTCAGAGAAGAAAAGGTCCTGCTAGAGGTTTTGGGGAATTCCTGCCTTACAATAAACTATTTTCTGTAATACGGAGTCAAGAGGACGTCTGCAATTGCCGCTCTCCTTTTATGAAGCCACCGCTATGAGTCACTAAACCGTCCCGCAAGTATTTGAATTACCTCACTGTTCCCCCAGTTCATGCAGTGTAAGATTCTGTCTTTTTATGTAAATAGGAGATACCATTCTGCATCTGCCTATGTTAGTAAGCTTGTAAATAAACCTTTGTTGTGTTAGTGTTTCTTTCTAAATTTGTATCTCCAGTTTCAACTGTTGGTGTTCAATTTTTTTTTTTTTTATTATTATTTCATAGAACCTGAAGCGGACCTCTCTCAGAGGCTGTAACACCAGGCAAGGCCTCTATGCCTGTAGGAGTCATAGAAGATTGAGTCTAAGTCCTCCCAGAAAGTTTACTGAACTCACAAATGAGATCAATAAATAATCTCCATGTAGGAAGAAAAAAACTCCTGACTCTCCCCCTCCTCTGGATCCTGCATCAAAGGTTGAAGTCCTGAAGACGACAGCTAGGAAAGATCCCTATCACTTTCTCTAACCTCTGGAGAGCTCCTTGAAGAACAAACGTCATCTCTGCCCCTTGAAGGACCACGTCCATGAACATAGGAAAAGGATTGTGTGTCCATTGGGGAGAGGGGAGATTCATGTATGCGGCATGCAACAAATCCTGTACACAGCCGTGCAATGAACCATGTCCATGACAATGCAAAGATGAACAACATATGTGAGATTGTCTGGGAGAAGGAGAAGCACAAAATCGTTGCCTACATGAGTCACAACCCCCGACTCTGGAAGGTGAATGACAACCATAGTTCCTCCTAAGAGAAGAGGAATGCCTAGGCTTCTTGGTAACTGGAGAAACACTTTCCTTCTCCCAATCACAAAGAGACTTCAAAGCACTTCCATGATGAGAGACATGGCTGTCAACAGTCTCATGGCCAGGTCCATCAACAACTTCATGGCTGTCACTAGAAACACGTTCCTGGTTCGTGAGCAACAGGTGAGGAAGCACTAGACTTACCATGTGATTGCAATTTACCAAGAGGAGAGGAACATCTTGAAGGTTTTGTAGTAACTGGATTACCAACCTGAGGGACCACCACTTTCGACTCCTTATTCGGAGCCTTGTTATCCTTACGACATACACAAACAGGTTGAGATGTAGAACCAGCAAGTGGCCTCTAAGGAGGAGGTGGAAGATCACCCTTCACAAGCTCACGAACGTGAGAGAATCACATCCATGTATGTTAAGAGGAGACACATCTCTGTGGGGACAGAGACAACACACCTCTCACACTCACAGAGGGCAAAGCAACAAAGTCCTCAATCCTCCAATGTCTAACTCGAGTGTGAGGAGGGGAGGACAAAGGCAAAGGCAACGATGAAGTAAATGGTAATTTACAACGTTTCCTCTTGGAGGTACCACAGCACTTCTTCCCAAAATCAGAGCTGGGATGATCGTCATGGAGGAAGCTGGTGTGACGTCACTGGAACTGACGTCACAGGCAGAGAGGATGCTGCAAGTGACCTCACAGTGTGTGTCTGTCAGCCAGAGTCAATGGCCTCCCTAATGGCGACCCAGGATGAGGCGTAGTTACAGGTGGAATCACAAAGCACATACATCTATAAAAAAAAAACCAGCTTGGGAGGAGGGGAGGAATAGCGAACATCCACTCTCCAAGGCGATTGAAGAAAGACTGAGTGCGTCACGGGGTTCATGCGCGTTCGGTGACAACTCTCCACCTCTTCTACGCATTAGATGCCAGATGCCATAGATTCCTTAAATATATAATCTTTGATTATTATCATCTAGTTTCCATTGGTGCCAGAAGATTTATCCTATTGTTAAGAATGAAGGTGTTTGTTCTGTGTAAGAACAAATATATAATATTGTTAATGTTTTTATTTTGAGCCTTGGGGTATGAGGTCAGCTTAATCTACATGTACACTCCCATACACAAAGGAACAGTTGCACAATTGGGCTGCTTGGCAATCAAAGCCTACAGCAGATCTCTTTGTTTAAATAAGTGGAAGAAAAAAAATTTGCCAACAGAAAGGCAAAAGAAATACTATTATTTGTAGGGTATGGCATATAAAAGTTTTGGAATTAATTACACTGTTTAAACACATTTCTTACCTGAGGTCAGACGATGTATAAAATAGGTTGAAGATTTGTGATAATTGTAATGGAACTTTACTAAAGGATGTTAACTTACTCAAAACTTGGAATAAAATAAACATGCACAACAAATAAATAGAGGGTTAAAAGACAAACATTGATAGGATTGCTTATGAATCTTGCAGTTTACATTTATAATGTTCATATTACTAACTGGTCAGAGAGCTGGTCATAAGTTTGAGCAGTCATTAAACAGATATATCATGAGGAATGTCGCATGTCGCATGTACTATACTTCAAACATTCATTAATAATACTCACACAAGCATTGGAGATTTGCAACATTTCCTCAAACAAAGAATCCTCTTGTTTGTGTCTTCCTGAAGTATCAATAATGATAACTTCAAAACCTTCTTCCTTGAATTTCTCCACACCATCAACTGCTATCACAACAGGGTCAACCTCAGTGTAACTGCGGACAAAATTAATCAGTCAATGTATATACCGACTGAATCCATTACTTTTACAGCACTTCAAAAATTGGAATATTCCAAAGTTAACAAATTGGATAAACTAAATCTACAAGGAAATGCCTAATTGGGATGTTAAAATTATTTCAAACTAAATATAGGTTACGTGATGTTTTTTTTCCTTGTAATGCATCATTTTGTGTCAATACTGTACTTAAAATTCTTGGTAATGACTGACTATCACCTCTAGCAATAAAAAACACAAAGCAACAAGAAAATGAGCAAAATGGGGAAGAAATTTAGGCACTTCATAAAATTTTACAGTAATTTTCCCAAGCAAATACTAATAAAATAAAGGAACTGAGACAAATATCTTTTTAGCATCATAATGAGAATTTCACTTCTTACAATGAAATCATTTGCCACACAATTGTTGATAATAATGTAAAATATAAATAATATTGAAGTTGCAAACTCAAAATATGGAGGTTCTGGGAAGTTACTGCTTTAGCAGTGATATATGAAATACAGGCGGCCCGCGGTTAACAACGCAATCACTCAACGGCGAATCGGTTTTACGGCGGTCGTCAAAAATATTCATTAAAAAAATAAGGCATTTTAAAGGTATCTTTACGGCACAATTTTCAGTTAACAGCGCTGCTAGCGCCGTTGTCTAACGAGTTCATACATTTGTAGAAATGCCGTTCAGACCATAAAGGTTATGCAAATTATATTAACAAATTTTATGGAGAGTTATTACGTAGGTATTAGGGTAAAATATATGCCTCTGACGCTGTTCTATGACGAAAATATCGAGTTACATAAGTGCAAATTTAGCTATGGATGTGTCGATTTATAAATGTTCATGCTTTTGTTTAAAATGTGTATGAAAATGTATTACGTGAAAGGTATTTTTATTTATGTACAGAAATATGATACAAAGGTAGCTTTTGAAACTGCCATTCACGTTATCAAATACGATGTTTTTTCATGTTCTTTCTTGTGAGCCGCCGCCTGCCGCTCTTCCGAAAATATCGATTTAAAAAAAAGTGCAAATTAGCGATCAATGTGTCGATTTTATAAATGTTTATGCTTTTATGTTTAAATGTATATGAAAATGTATTACGAATAGAGTATTTTTATTTCTGTGCAGAAATATGATAAAAAGGCAGCTTTTGAAACTGCCCTTCAAGTTATCGACTACGATGTTTTTTCAAGTTCGTTCTTGTATGCCGCCGCTGCCACTCTTCCGAAAATATAGAGTTAAAGAGAGTCCAAATTTAGCGATCGATGTGTCGATTTTTTAAATATTTATGCTTTTATGTTTAAAATGTGTATGAAAATATATTACGTAAA
Source organism: Macrobrachium nipponense (assembly GCF_015104395.2). Taxonomy (NCBI): domain Eukaryota; kingdom Metazoa; phylum Arthropoda; class Malacostraca; order Decapoda; family Palaemonidae; genus Macrobrachium; species Macrobrachium nipponense. The sequence continues at coordinate 54,839,224 of NC_061091.1, forward strand.
GGTATTTTCATTTTTGTACAGGAATAAGATACAAATTAAGGCAGCCTTTGTACTACGCTCCACGTTGTCAGGGGATGTTTTTCATGTTCGTTCTTGTCCGCCAGTTCCGAAAAATGCATTGTGTTATTTTATTAATTATGCATCTTTTCCATAAATCCTTTAAAAAGTTATACATTATTTCACTATATCCAAGAATATTGTATGTATTCTCATATTATTGTATTTAAAATACTACGGCAAATTTAAGACAGTATTCCGCGGAGCGGCCAATGTTGTGGTTTGAAATCAGCTGATGAATACGAGTTGTTTCACCATAACGCAATTCTGAGCGAATGCTCTTGCTTCTAGTTAGCATAAACAAATATCTATATACTTGACTTGTATGAGACAAAGTTATTTTTCCTTATACAGCGTGTTTTTAGGTGGAAATATTTATTGAATATGTCTCGTTGTGAATGTAAACTACTTTTTTTTTCGTTAACAGATTACGTTGGCGGCATGTTTATTGCGTAAAAAATTACGTGATTCCGTTCGCAATAATCCTTTATATCATCGTAATACAAACTTTACGTTATTTATCTTATATCGGCGTGAAACCAACAGTAAAATGTGTTCTTTCAAGCACAGTAGTTTTGATTAAAATGATTTTATCCCAATTTTATCTACAGTTGTGTTTGATGGCAGACGTTTACTGCAGTTTTATCCTTGTTAACGATGTACGATAATAGTCATTAGCAGCTTGATCAGTTTTCTCAGCTTCAGTTATAACTAGGTTTAAATTTAACAGTATTTCTCGATTGATCTTTAATCTATATTGATCTCTGATCTATAGCGAATAGTTATTCCATTAAGATATCTCAGTTCTATTCTATACATAACGCCATTTATAACAAATACGGTAATGTTGTACTGTAGTACGATGATTGAAATACAAGCCAAACAGATGTTATCCAGTTCGATTGTATTTAGAAAAAAAAAGTCGTTTCTCGTTCGGTTGTTCATGGCTGTACACGTTCACGCAACGAGTATAACGTTAAAACCATACTTTCATCATTCTCTTTTGCTGTTATTGAACTTATGTAACTAGAAGATGGATAAAGTTAGGCCATTGTAATTTGATCTCTCATAAAATCGGACTATCGTAAGACTAATGATCGTAACCTGAACACTACAGCTACCTGTACACTGTATAAACTTTATTACATCTTTACATACTCTAGACACCCACATGTACTGTACAGTAAATTCTATAGTACTATACTGCATAAATATAATTTTACTTATTGCGCTGTTGTGGGATTACGGCGCCTTTGACTGGTCTAGAGTTTCGAAAGAAGGTGTGCGGTGGCCATAGGCTTTAAAATCGCTCAGCGTCGAAAATCGCTTGGCGTCAGTGGCCAGGAACGGAACCCCTGCCGCTAACCGAGGGCCGCCTGTACTGTCAATGTCAAGGCATACAGGCAGATGTATTCTGATAAATTTTTAAGGTTTTCTCACATACTAGTTTTTACCTAAGAAAATGAATGTGCACCAGTTCTTCACAGGATTTTCCAAATAAATCCTAGATTAATGAATACAGCATTCAAAAAAACTGAAAATGCACCCTGATTAGTGATCATTAACATATAAACTGGCCATAAACTCCTAAGAATACCAATCTCCAAATTACAAATGAATATACACTGTTAAAGACAAACTTTTACATTCAATCACTATTGTCTTACCTGCCATAAAAAGGAATACGTGCTTTAGTACAATTCTGTTTCACCTGATCATAGGCACCAGCTCGGAAAGTATCTGCACACACCATACATGTTTTCCAACCTTTCCTCATGTAGTAATAGGCTAGCTTTGTGCATGTTGTGGTTTTACCTGAACCCTGCAAATTATAATAGTGATTTAATACAGAAATTTCTTTTAGCCCAAAATTATATCTGATAGTATTTTGGAAGTACTTCTGTACAATCATCCTCAATCCCTCTTAATCACATATCACGGAACTTATTTGTTACAAGAATAACACAAATATGGTATTTTCATGATAAAATTAAGTTTCATTTATACTTACCAACTAATTACATAGCTATACTTTTCAACTCATACGGCACCTAAAATTTGAAGTTCGTGGTAGCGATTCTATTGTTTTGGTGTAGATGACTACCCTGCCCACTATCAGGGGAATAATAGGTACAGTGGAGCCTTGCTTAGTCGCGGCTCAGCAATCACGGATTCAGTTAATCACGGGTTTTTCCTTGGACCACTTCTCAGTTTATATCACTGGTATGAATCCGTGGTAGGCTAAGCCTCGTCCGGTTCCGATAACCAACAAATGCATGAACAGATTCACATTATGATATTAACTGACAATAAAAGTAATAAAACTATTCTCACCTTATATATTATTGGCATATCTTCATAATATATAGCCTATTCATGGAATAATCCCACATCATTGACATCTACTTGTAGTTGAGCGGTCAGCAGAAATGTAAACATTGAGTTACACTTAACAGCACCTTTGTCATTCTTAACCTTTTAGAAATGTTAATAGTAGTAGTGTAATTACAGTAGTAATAACATTTAGGAAAACATTAATTTTCAATTCGAACTTCATTATTGTTTTGGTATAACGTAATCAACTTCTCTGAACACTGCAGTCATACAAACGATAATTGTCATAGATTATCGTATTGTTGTTTGCGATCGGCGACGAAGCGTAAAAGTAATAAAACCATTTTTCCTTATATATTATTGTCATATATTCATAATAAAATGCATATCTTATACATTATTGGCATATCTTCATAATAAAAAGCCTCTTCAAGGAATACTTCCTTGGGGAATGCATTTTTCAAGAGACAAAAATACACTACAAGTTTACAGTATGCAATGATTACTTTACTTTGATGTGATTACATTAATATATTACAGTATGGTACTCTAAGCAGTACAGTAACTATTTTTTTTATCATAAATGTATATTCATTCACGAAAAAAATACATATGACCACCGTGACGTCACCAAACCTAGTCTCGTTCGTACATACTATCTTTACACAATGTGATAGTGGTTACACCGTTCTACAAACTACGGATGTATTTTTACGTAAGTATCCTCTAAATTCTGTCATAAATCACTTTACTTACTTTTCTTGTGGAGCCCAAATACTACGTATATCCCGGATAATTAACAAAATCGCGAATTTTATCATGGAGCAAGATTCACTAATTACTGTATTTCTTCTTCTTTTCATGACTAAATGCATTTTTAGGATACACTCATTTACAAATTTTCAAATACTATGAATGTAAATAGCAAAATCTCTCTCTCTCTCAATGATATATGAATTACTGTATCATAATATCATAAACTATTATGTACAAAGTTAAAAATAATAATAATTCCATTAATAAATTAGTTTCTTTTAGCAACTAAATTGTTTTCCAAAATAATTCTTTCGGTAATAAACGTCCATCAGCTGATTCTAAACGTAAACAAAAGACAAAACTAGATTTTTATTGCTGTATTTTGCTGTTTATACATTAATATTATAGTTGGGTGCTGTAATCTTTACAGTAAATCATGTTTTTTTTATCATAAATATGTTCATTCACAAAATAGATATACGTACTATGTACTTTTAGTTTGGTGCAGCAGCCAAATCATGAAAATAGAAAGGAATTGTTAAGTAATATACTTTTGTTTGCTGATCTGATGAAGGGGAAATTGAAGATAGGAAAGAATAACTTTGAAACTGTCTTGAATTTAGTTCAAGGTCATAGTTGAAGACATATTTGGTGCTTGAACTAAAGTAGGCAGTTATAAACATTGAAATAGTGGCCTTGGGTGGGTTAATAATTAAAGTGGGCAGTTTAAAGCAATTTTTAGGGGGGTACCAGGATAACACGGGTATTTACTTATCACGGGGGGGTTCTGGGCCCTATCCCCCGCGATTATCGAGGCCCTACTGTACAACAAAACAGAGGAACTATCTTATTTTGTGCATAATATCCATGAGAGGGGAGGAGGGAGGGCTCCAATACGTAATTACCGTATATACTCGCATATTATGCGACTTTTGAAACCTAATTTTGAAGCTAATTTTAAAGGGGTCGCATCATACACGCGGTATAAAATTAGCGTACCGTCTATGCTTTCCCAAATCGGCAGATCGCGATAGTTACTACCGGAGGAAAACAGTAGATCTTTTAAAAAGTTATGTTTTACTTGTACTTCACTATATCCAATAATATTGTATGCATTCTCATATTACTATTGTATTTTAAAATACAAAAGAGCGATCGTGCGCCATTTGCATTATTTTGGTTTATACAACATGTTTAACTGTTCTAGACTAACCATCTATAATTTCCAAATCAGTTAAGGCACAACACCGAAGGATTTTTTACTTTTTGTTTTACTCTGTAAAAGAAACATTTGTTACTTGAATTATTATTTTCCTTTTAGGATACGCAGGTAAGTGAAAATTTATTAAAGTAAAAAAAATTGCATAAAATTAATAAACTAAAATCCTCCAAAGTCGCTCTCCGTGTCCGTATCATCAAATACTGCTCTGAATTCTTTGCCATCAAGGCAGTCATCATATTCGTCATCTTCCAGATCTTTGATCATTTCATCCTCATCTCCTGCATCTTCGTATAGGACATTGTCAATTCATATGGAAGGTATAGTCTTGTCACCGTGGCGAGCTCTCTGGCATGGCTTTTAAAGATCTGCCCTTTTGCTAATTTTACAAAAACAACAACTGCCCGTGTGTGACAGACCTTTGAATGTCCTTGAGACAAACCCCGAGGCTATAATTATAAGATTATAAGGGTTTTTCCTTCCCAGGTACTTTAATCTCCTTCCTATTCGGCCTCTCTCTCTCTCTTTCTCTCTCTCTCCTAAATCTTACAGCTGTCCGAGCGAGAGCTTTTTTTATGGGACAACATAGGCCCGCATTTCGCATTTTCCATACCTATTTATTTCGTATACGATTGCCCTTTCTCGGCTGTGAAGTTGATGTCTATCTATGGCTGTGAGATGACCAGGAATAACTTGTAAGTCGGTGTCAAAGTCACTCCACTCCTCAGTCAGGGCCAAAAACTTTGCCATATCGCATTCAAGCAATATTCAGTCATTGTTTCCTATCTATTATTTTCTCAGAGAGAGAGAGAGAGAGAGAGAGAGAGAGAGAGAGAGAGAGAGAGAGAGAGAGAGAGAGAGAGAGAGAGAGAGTCTGTCTGTATACGATTGTTTATTTTCTCACTCGTCAAACTTACTGTTATGCTTTATTTCATATTTCCTTGCTCACCAATTTATTCTATACCTACGATATTAAGAAATCAAGATGTGTGTAGAAGGGAGAAATGCCTCCAGACTGTACAGTCAGTATGGATTTAAACGCACGTGGAACTGGTTGAAATATTCGCAACAGCACCAAAATGAGATGCCCTGTTGATAGAATATCTGACTCCGTTTCTTGTTATTGCATAAAAAAAACTTTATCAATCGTGAACCTACGTAATTTACTTAGAATTCTGCGCAACGGAAAAGATAATATTTGATATCTGTAATAGGAGATATGGTTTTATCTCTGTTGTTGTTATAAATTTGGCAGATATGCGATCAAACACGTGGGTGGACCAAAACAGCCCAGCCAGAGAGCTCCGCTCATTTTGTAAATACTATTGTTTGGCGTGCTAGGCTTACCCCGATTTATTTGGGTGTGCGCTACTCAAATAATCGCATTTTTCTTACTAATCCCAAGAGTTGACCATGGAAAATCCCAAGATTAACCAAAAATCCCAAGATATTAAAATAATTGACATATGCCAAGCTTTGGAGTCCTAAACTATTACTCTGTCTATCAGGAAGATACTGATAAATTGAATTGACGGTATCTCTCCTGAGAGAGAGAGAGAGAGAGAGAGAGAGAGAGAGAGAGAGAGAGATTATTCATGTAATCAGTAAAATACACTAATAAAAACAAAAACTACGTACTGTATGCAAAGCACACACATCATCGTTAGCTTCCCGTGTGTTACGTGTAAACGTTTATTCTAAGAAATTCACAGAGTAGTATAACTAACACCTGATTGGCTGGTTGGTAGCCATGGAGATCTGTTATCCAATGACTGCCCTCTGCTTCTATTCTATTTATAGACATATGCCGTGGATGACACTAGGTTTGAACGTTACCATGTTCGTGATTTTCTGACTGCTGACGGCAAAAATTACTCGATAATTTTCTTTATATAATTATTTCTTCGTGAAAACAATAATATAATATGATCATTTTAACTTTAATGTATAGTGGTATGAAAAATACCAGTGTGTCGTAGCGATGCGTCATCAATATAGTGGTATGAAAATACCGCATGGTGTTGTAGCGATACGTAATCACAACGTACAAATCCTTTTCCCGGACCATCCTCAAAATTTTACGACTCTTCAACTGCAAGATCGATATGGTGAAATATATTATATAGTCATACTTATTGTTGAAATTCACAAGTTGAACTGCAAAACATTAGATTTTGATTGTTATGTACAAATAATTTTTGTGTTTTACGGAATGTTTGTTTTGAAAATAATAGCTATTAGTGAACATATGATATTAATTGTCCCACTTATTTTAATTATAGGTGATCTTTCAATTATCTCACATTCATGTAACAGTATTATATTAATATTTATTTAAATAAACAGTAATTAATAAATAACTATAATGAAAAACATAAAGGGAAAAAAAAAATTTTCTGCAGTAGTGATGTTTGTTTGATTATGCATCTGACCTCACATTTCCGAAATTGAAAAATTCCAAAAACCGAAACATCGGAATGTGTGTGTACTACACTTTTTTAAACACGCACACAATGTCTACACATTTACTGATACCCGTTGGTGAAAGACTCAAATTACAGTATTTATTTCTGAGAGAGAGAGAGAGAGAGAGTAGAGAGAGAGAGAGAGAGAAGAGAGAACAAGAGGGATGAGAACCACGCAGGGACTCCAAGGCATTGTTATTTTTACAATTATTTTATTATCTTGGTATTCTTTTTTAATCTTGAGATCTTCTATTCAATTCTCGAGATTAGTAAGAAAATTACCGAACTTCACTAGCAGCAGCACACATCTGAACGACTCGGCCATTAGCACGCTAAACCACCAACCTTATGAACTGACCTCGGAAAAGGAACTCGCATGATACATGAGATACATGACAAAACCACTGTTTATTGGTGAAAATTTTGGGGTCGCATGATATGCGAGATCGCACGTTACTCGAGTATATACGGTATGTACAATACGGTCCCCAATTATGTGAGAATTTGGTTGATCCACAGCCTCGCAGAATTGGAAATTCACAGATTTTGATACACATACCTTATGTGGATAATTCCATTAGGGTCATGGCAAATGGCAACTTACCTAGTCAAACTTTTTTATACTGCCCATTTTCAATAATTTCTATGTACTATACTGTCATTTTTTCTAATATGAAATTGTTCTTATTGATAAATAAAACTTTAAAAAGGTTTTAACAACTTGAAAAAGTTTAAAATTACACACAGGATGGTGAAAACTCCCACATGTAAACACTGCTACCATTAGGTGCAAGTGTACTGTATGATAAAGTAATTTTCTTTAAAAAACCTTTTGGATGGAATTTCCTCGACCTATCCTCTGCCAAAAAACCTTCAAACTCCACTATCTCATCCTCCGTGAAGAGTTCTTCTGCTGAAGGAAAGCTTTGTGAGCCATTTGAGGTTTTGGGGACCGGCGGATCATGCATGTCTTCACTCCCGTTAGGCCTAACAAACTTGGTTATGAGCACCTGTCTCAGTTTCTTTGTCCGGCACGTTCGCTGTGTAATTGTTTTCATATAAATTTATTCTATGATAAAAAAGAACTGATGAAAATCCAAAATTTGATATGAAATTACAATTTCTTAAAAAGAAATGATAAAAATTCAAAATTCAACATGAAATAACTATTTCTTGAAAAGTTTATATCGAACGACTCTCATCAACAATCGAAAAAAATAGAACATCAAATGCCAAAAGTTAGTCATAACAAGTTAACCTAGAAAAAAATTCTTACTTCATGTTCAGCAATGACGGTTTTCAAGTTGTCGACTGCTGCCAAAATGGAAGTTGCTCCTTCCTTTGACTTTAACTTAAGGGCAAGCTTTTTAGTTTCGAGAAAATAGGTATTCCTCTTCGACTTCTAGGCAGATGCATACATGATGTGGATGATTAGAATACATTTCACAGATCTGAATAATACGTATGGGAATGATGATGATACCGATCATTCATACACACTGCGCTATTACGTCACAAATGCGTGAGGCAGAGCCTTCCGTCTTAGCTAATGGCTGAGCAGGAAATCTTTCTCTCGCATTTCCCCTTGGAGGAATAATGGTTTTTTCCTCCAAGCATTCCCCACCACCCCTTCTCTCAGATACCAGAGAACCCCCCCACCTAAAATACTTGAAAAGACAGTAGATTTGATACGTTTTGTGGCACGTGACTTGCAGACTTTGAATGGCTTCGCAGATACAAAAAATCTATTTCTGGGCTCAGCTCGTGTCGCCCTATGAAAGATCCTTAATATCATTCTTTCTAGGTAAAATTAGCCTAAAATTACCAGAGAAAAACAAAATTAAGAAAATGTCAGTAAAACTGACTCGCTCACTCTTAAAAAGAAGTGTCGGTATGATAATAGGGGCGAGTGTGGAACACTACCACGAGACAAACACCAATTAGAACTTCCTATCAGAATCCCCCCAAGAGAGAGCTGATACCAACGGGCGATGCAGCCTCTACTACTACTACTAGAGGACGCCACGGACAGCAGCGCCCCTAGCGGACATCCTTAAATTTTAGCGCTTCGTACAAGACGCATTTTTCCTTGTGTTGCACTATCTCAGGATTTATCCTTATTTTCTACGATGGAACGCTCTGCAATTGCCACGGCTAAGTTAAGTAACTCATAAGTAATATTTTACCACTTTTTTATCTTCCGGGTACCAGTATTTTCCTCTTAATAGGTCATATACGGTTCCCCGGTTGTCTCGTGGCGGCCATGCTGCCTCGTAAGAATTCCCGGTCTTCCATACTGGGACTTCTTATACTTATGGGCTTACTTTATCACGTTCATTGTTTTACATCGAGTTCTAGCTAGTTTAGCCCTTCTACCATTCTCTTAGTTCGGTATTTAGGGCTACTATTATTATTATTTTTATTCCGGCCCAGCATCCCGGCTCTTGCTCTTCATCGGCTATCGCTGGCTCCGAGTAGGCTTCTGTTTCTTGGAACAGTCTGCCTCCTCCTGGGCTTCTTTCTCTTTTACTAAAAGTGTCTCTTCCATCTTTTCGATGTACATATTTATTCTATTTAGGGTGTTAGGCTAGCCTAGGTGCTTGTTCCTTATATTGGTTCAGCTTGGTTCACGTGGCCCTCTCACGGTTGTGTTGCTCGCGGCCTAGGCCACTTGCGGTCACGTGTTCCATCGACCTTACCCTTACCCTGCCCCTACCCTCCCTTTCTGGTATAGGGAGGAGCTGGGGACCCCTTGGTTGTCTTGACAACCCCAGTCGCCTTCTCTCTCTCCTTCTCGGAGGTGGCCAGGGGTTCCTCCCAGCGGGGGGTATAGGGCGACCACTCATGAGGTTCAGGGTCTCCATGCGGGTAGTCGGTGAGGCGGGGAGGAGTAGGCCATCCCTCCCCCCTCTCTCGCTCCCGCCGTGTTTTGCCGAGACCCCCCCTCCCCCCCCTCCCCAGTTGCTCAGCCACCCCCCTTGCTATACGAAAGGAGCCTTCCGTCGCAGCCGGGGCACCTTTGGTATAGGTTACTGGCTCCGCTAGCGGGCGGGGCGGGCACTACTAGTGGTCGGTTGCTTGCCTACTATATCCTTATATCTCTCCCCCGCTACCGGAAGGGAGCTTACTTCTTACCTACGCACTCTTCTAGCAGACGGGTGGAGAGAGGTTTGTTTTATTATTATTATTGTAAGGATATACCCTAATTGTACAATATTTTACAATGAATTGTGTATTATTATTATTATTATCTACCATCCCCGCTATTTTCCGTCGTGGTTTCCATTACCACCACTCCTGGTTGGTTTCCTTTTGTGTCTCCGCCATCGGCGGAGCCATAGCCTAGGATACCAACCTGGTTACCACACGTATTTTGGCGGGGCTCTGGTTGATTCTAACTTTAGCGCTCCGGCACCAGCGGAGCATCTGTTAGACTGTAAGTGTTTACTTGGTACTCATGTACTTTTCCACTTACAGGCTACCAACTGCCAGGTCCTAGGGTGTAACGCGACGCTGTTCGACCCCTGTGGACATGATGAGTGTAGGTCTCACGCCCCCTGTGCCACGTCCTACAACGAGACGATCGTCTGGCACCCTGAAGCCTGCGCCATCTGCTACGACCTGGTCGGTCAGCTGGGAGATGGGGTAAGTCCGTTATAGGCTTACTTATCATTGTACTAACAACTTTTAGTCGTAAGTTTGTTAACCCTGTTCCACCATTGGCAGCTAATCTCGCCTTTCTTTCAGGCTACCGGTGTGAGGGAAGTCGCCCTCGCCACCCTGAAAGCGTGGGTGGGCGGCTTCGGGAAGAACGCCGCCAAAGGCCAGCCCTACATTCTTGATAAGAAGCTGGCCGTCCAGATCTTCCCCGCGGGCAAGTCGACGGGCTACGTTGACCCCTTGTCCGCTGCCCCGCTGATAGCCTCCATCCAGCATGACCTCCAGCAATCCTTTGACGTCGTAGCCTCCCAGGAGTCGGTCCCGGACGTCGCTGCCCTGGACCTGAACATCGAGCCTATGGCGGTAGGGGTGGAGGATTTGTTGGTAGAGGTAGGTGTGTCGGGCGCCCAAGGTCCTTCCTTGGGTGCTTCTGGATCTTCTCCTGTCCCCTCTTCTAGTGCTTCATTCCTTCCAGGCTTTGTGGGATCTGAGATCCCTACCCGCTCTCCCGCTCTCTCTGTACCCCCAAAGGCGAAGGGACAGAGAGAACCGAAGACTCTAGCCAAGACGACTTCTAAGAAGTCGTCTTCGTCTTCTTCGGCTAAGAAGTCGTCGACTTCCTATGCCGATGCGGTGAAAGCAAGGCCGAGCTCTTCTCACCCAAAGAGCTCCAGAAGCAAGGCTTCGAAGGAGAAGGCTCGCGCTCCCGCCGAGTCACTGCCTTCTCCCGCCTCCACCGCTTCCACTCCGGCTACGCCGGTAGGGGTAGCAGGTACTAGCACCTTTGATCCCTCTGCTTTTTCAGCAGGGGTGATGGAACAGGTGGGCGTGCTGGTAGGCTCGCAAATCTCCGCACTGGGGTCACGGTTCGAGCAGATGTTTGCACAGTTGTCAAACACTCTGTCTCAATCTGGCCAATCAATCCAGGATCTCTCTAACAGAATGAGAGAAAATGAGGACCGAGTAGCTGGGCTATCTCAGGTTCCTCCCCCAGTCTCCCCAGCGTCAAGCACGGGGATTCTTCAACTCCCGCCTTATGACTCTTTGCCAGCTTTCTCTATGGAGAACCCATGGAGAGTAGCTGCCTACGCTCCATTCAAAGATGGAATGATCTCTATCTCGGAGTGTGGAACTCGAAGGATTGAGGACTTCGAGTTTTACCCTCCGGGTCTGACGCAGCCTTTCATCGGCTATGCTAGGCTGACGCCAACGGCTCTGACGAGGGAAGACAAGATCTCTAAGGAGTCGGTCTTGTATAGTAGAGATCACGCTCAGCGGGAATGGGTTCACTGCCTTGAGGACTGGGAGTGTACGAACACCAAACTCCAGGCCTACAAGAGTCCCTTCACTATTTTCGCGACGGAAGAGGAGGTTTCTCTTCCGTTCGCTACGAAATTAGTGGAGAAGTCCCAAGTCCTTCAGGCAGTCCTCAAGGATGAGCCCATCCCACAGTTGAGGGAGGCGGAGTCTACTTCTCCGCTCTTCCCGGCCTTCGGAGAATTGTGGGAGAACTTGCCAGCTACGTTCACGCTTGGTTAAGCTCAAACCGGACTGCGCCAATGGACCCAGTTCGGCGAGAAACTACCAAGGCTGCCGGATTCCCTAATCCAGGCAGAGTTTGATGCGCGAACCAGGTTTGGCAGGTCCCTCAATTCCCTTATAATCACGGAAATGGCTGCCCTCTCTTATGCTACGGAACCGCTGTTTAAGATTCTGGCGAAATCTCAGTTCCAGACGGTTCTAACGGACGCTTTTGACTTCTTCCAGGCTAGGAGGAACTGCCGGAAGCATGTCCTACAGGAGTGTACCATTAGGCATGAGCCTAATAGACTCTTGGCCGCTAGCATGTGGGGAGCGGATCTCTTCCCAGAGTCCGCGGTGAACGAGGTACACCATGAAGCTGCTAGGCTCAACCAGAGCCTTAGAGCTAGGTGGGGTATTTCCTCAAAGAGGAAACAGGAATCCGTTCCCACTGCTGGCAAGAAACAAAAGAAGGCTGGTAAGAGGTTCCAGCCATATAAAAAACTCCAGCAACAGCAGCAATTTGTGCAGGCGGTCCCGTTACCCAACAGGGACAACCTGCCAGTTCAAAGCAGAACCAGCCTATCCTCCTGTTGCCCTCGCAATCTCGCCATCCACTTCCTAGCGCTATCCTCGCCGGGCCCTTAACCCCCTGCATATGAGGCTCAAGGCTACACTCAGCCGAGAGGTAGGGCGAGAGGTTACTTTCGTCAACGTGGCGCAGGAAGGGGTACGAGGAGCAGACAGTTCAGAGGAGGGCGTGGTGGCCAACCCGCCCATCAACAATGAGGCTCCCCAGGTAGGAGGGAGGCTGTTCCTCTTCCGCCACAGGTGGGGGTTCAGCAATTGGGCACAGAGCATAGTGTCCAAAGGATTGGGCTGGAGTTGGATCAAAGATCCTCCTCCAATCAAATCATTCCATCAGGTACCGTCAAAGGAATTGACAGATTACGCGGAAGAACTCCTTCAGAAAGGAGCTATTGCGAGAGTCAAACATCTAAAATTTCAAGGTCGCTTATTCAGCGTGCCAAAGAAAGGCTCAACAAAAAGAAGGGTAATCTTAGACTTGTCAAAGCTAAACTCTTTCATTCGTTGCGACAAGTTCAAGATGCTTACCCTCTCGCAAGTAAGGACCTTACTTCCGCGTGGAGCCGTCACATGCTCCATCGATCTTACAGACGCATACTATCATATCCCTATAGCCAGGCACTTCCGCCCATTCCTAGGATTCAGGCTAGGAAATCAAACATTCTCATTCAAAGTGATGCCCTTCGGTCTGAATGTAGCCCCCAGGGTATTCACAAAACTAGCAGAAGTGGTTGTTCAACAATTGAGAGCTCAGGGAATCATGGTAGCAGCATACCTCGACGATTGGTTGATCTGGGCACCAACAGTCGAGGAATGTCTCAAAGCCACCAAAAAGGTAGTTCACTTTCTGGAACATCTGGGGTTTCAGATAAACAAAACGAAATCCAGACTTACTCCGGAGTCTCGTTTTCAGTGGCTAGGAATCCAATGGGATTTGTCTTCCCACAATCTGTCAATTCCAGTGGCCAAACGGAAGGAAATAGCAAAATCTGTCAGGCAATTTCTCAAATGCAAGCAAACGTCAAGAAGAAACCAGGAGAGAATCCTAGGGTCTCTTCAGTTTGCTTCGGTGACGGATATCCTTCTGAAAGCAAGGCTGAAAGATATAAATCGAATTTGGCGGTCAAGAGCAAACTCCAAATATCGAGACAAGTTGTCAGTAATCCCTCAGGTCCTCCGCAACCAACTACGGCCTTGGTCAAAAGTAAAGAACTTAGCCAAGAAAGTACCCCTTCAATATCCCCTCCCAGTGTTAACAATTCACACGGATGCATCTCTGTCCGGATGGGGGGGATACTCTCAGTTCAAACAAGTTCAGGGGACTTGGTCAGTTCAATTTCGCCAGCTCCACATAAACGTGTTGGAAGCAATGGCAGTATTTCTTACACTGAAGAGACTGCTTCCCTCGAAGAAGTCTCATCTAAGGCTAGTTTTGGACAGTGCAGTAGTAGTTCATTGCATCAACAGAGGAGGGTCCAAATCCAAGCATGTGAATCATGTCATGATAGCCATCTTTGCTCTAGCAAACAAGCACAAATGGCATCTGTCTGCCACTCACCTGGCAGGAGTAAGGAATGTTGATAGCAGACGCCCTGTCCCGGTCAGTTCCTCTGGAATCAGAGTGGTCTCTGGACGACGGGTCATTCCAGTGGGTAGGCCGGAGAGTCCCAGGTCTTCAAGTGGATCTCTTCGCCTCACAAGCGAACCACAAGCTACCTTGCTATGTGGCCCCCAACCTGGATCCTCTGGCTTATGCCACGGACGCCCTGTCGTTGGATTGGAATCAGTGGAGGAGAATTTATATTTTTCCTCCAGTGAATCTTCTCTTGAAGGTCCTAAGCAAACTAAGGTCTTTCAAAGGGATAGTAGCTCTGATTGCTCCGGACTGGCCCAAGAGCAACTGGTATCCTCTCCTTCTGGAATTGGGTCTCCGACCTCAACGGATCCCCAATCCCAAGCTATCACAATCAGTACAAATGAGGACTGTGTTCGCTTCCTCAGGAATTCTCCAGACCCTAACTTTATGGACTTCATGAAGTTTGCGGCTAATAAAGATGCTGATATTGATCCACAGAATATTCTCTTCCTGGAATCAGATAAGAGAGTCAACCATTAGGACAATATGACTCAGCTGTCAAAAAATTAGCATCTTTCTTGAAAGAATCGAACACTACAACCATGACAGTTAACCTGGCTATATCCTTTTTCAGATCCTTGTTTGAAAAGGTTTAGTCAGCTAGCACTATTACCACTCATCTAAGTCGGCTTTGAAGAAAATCTTTCAAGTAGGTTTTCAGATAGATCTGACTGATTCTTATTTCACATCTATCCCCAAAGCCTGTGCTAGACTTAGACCTTCTCAGAGGCCTACTACAGTTTCATGGTTCTTAAATGATGTCCTCAAACTAGCTTCAGATACTGACAACTCAGCTTGTACATTCATAATGCTCCTGAGGAAGACATTATTCTTATTAAGCCTAGCCTCAGGAGCTAGAATTTCAGAACTGTCGGCTCTATCCAGGGATGCGGGTCATGTGGAATTCCTCCCATCAGGAGAAGTTCTACTTGCTCCGGATCGTAGTTTTTTAGCTAAAAATGAGGATCCTCTTGCAAGGTGGGCTCCTTGGAAGGTTATCCCACTTCCACAGGATCCTTCTCTCTGCCCAGTATCAACTCTTAGAGCCTTTCTATCTCGTACTTCTTCAAGATCCTCAGGTGCTCTCTTCATGAGAGAAAAAGGTGGTACCTTGTCAGTAAAAGGTATTAGACAACAAATCCTTTACTTCATTAAGCAAGCCAACCCTGAATCATTCCCAAAGGCACATGATATCAGAGGAGTAGCCACCTCGATTAATTATTTTCAACATATGAATTTTGAGGATCTTAAAAAGTATACTGGATGGAAATCCCCGACAGTCTTTAAACGGCATTATTTAAAGTCCTTGGAATCTTTAAAGTTTTCAGCAGTAGCAGCGGGAAACATAGTTTCCCCTGATACTGTATAGTAGTTGTAGTATAGATCCAGGTCTCCTTTCTACCTACATCAACCAACATGCCTCACCCTATCGCCAGGCTACTCGAATATCATAGCCTTAGCCGTTGAATCATATAGTGGATTGTCCCTTATTTTTTTGCTAGGGACAACCACACTTGTACTGATAATGTACTTCAGTGTACCTACCCTTATTTTTATGCTAGGGTAGGACACAATATGTTTGTATATATTCACCATTTTTGTATTTATGATGAACTTCAGTGTACCTACCCTTATTTTTATGCTAGGGTAGGACACAATATGTTTGTATATTTTGCAATTATTGTATTAATGATGGATTTCAGTGTATCTACCCTTATTTTTATGCTAGGGTAGGACACATGAGTTTGTATATTTTGTAATTTTATTAAGTAAATCCCCTTTTATTTATATTACATGCATCACTGTAATTTACTGTAATTACCATTTAAGTACTTTAAGATTACTAACGTTCTATTATTTTACTCTTTAGTATAAGTTAGTTTAAGTGCTTAGTTTGTATGCTGTAATTGATTTACTTATATTATATCCATCATTTTACGCTGTTTTTCATTGTCCCTTTTTTACCATCTTGTCTGTTTCTCTGGTACTCTTTCATAGGCCGACACGAGCTGAGCCCAGAAAAGGGATTTTGACGAAGGAAAAATCTATTTCTGGGTGATTGGCTCGTGTCGCCCTATGAAACCCCCCTTTTTTATGGTTTGTTTCCCCCCCTTGCAGGACAAGATGTATTTAGTTGTTTTATTTAAGGATGTCCGCTAGGGGCGCTGCTGTCCGTGGCGTCCTCTAGTAGTAGTAGTAGAGGCTGCATCGCCCGTTGGTATCAGCTCTCTCTTGGGGGGATTCTGATAGGAAGTTCTAATTGGTGTTTGTCTCGTGGTAGTGTTCCACACTCGCCCCTATTATCATACCGACACTTCTTTTTAAGAGTGAGCGAGTCAGTTTTACTGACATTTTCTTAATTTTGTTTTTCTCTGGTAATTTTAGGCTAATTTTACCTAGAAAGAATGATATTAAGGATCTTTCATAGGGCGACACGAGCCAATCACCCAGAAATAGATTTTTCCTTCGTCAAAATCCCTTTTTTGAGAACTAGCGACCGCATAATAGGGGAATCGCACAATGCGAACACGCATAATTTGGGACCGGACTGTACTTGGTAAGTATATGTATATGAAACTTAATTCTATCATGAACATACCACTTTTATACAAGAAACTTACCAAGGAATTACATAGCTGAATCCCACCTTGATAGGGAGTGGATATGGGCATACATATTCTGCTCTAAAAACAGTCAGGTATGAAGATAAAAATTCTGTTAACATTGATGAAATACTTGTTGTTTTCTTACCTGATAAGAGAGCTACTGCAAATAGCTTCTGCAGCTTGCTTTGAAAATCCTTTTGCTCTGACAAGTCTCCGGACAGTCTGAAGACTGTCAGAGGAAGAGTGGATAGTCCTTGGTGGAATTTCCAAAGATGGGGCTGTTTGAATAAATGTGGACTTTGCAGTAGCAGTCTGAAAAAATCCATGAGAAAGCTTAGAAGGTCCAGGAACCATTCCTTGAGAGGCCAAAACAGAGCAATCAGGGTCAATGTTATGTTGTGATGGGAGAGAAATAATACTTGCTGAGGACCTCCCTCACCATATTGAATGAAGATATGGTGTAAAAGTCAAAGTTCAACCAGTCTACTAGCATGGCGTCCATTGCCCATACCTGAGGGTTTGTAACTGGCGAACAAAAGAGAGGAAGCCAGTGGTTCTTTGATGTGGCGAACAGGTCCACAGTCGGCCTTCCCCACAACTTCCACAGACTGTCGCAAACTGAAGAATTTAGAGTCCACTCTGTCAGAAGGACCTGTCCTTTCCAACTTAGCACATCTACAAACACATCCATCTTCCCTTGGATGTACCTGGTAATAATCTTGAACTGATTCTGGTCCGCCCAAATAAGCAGCTCCTTTGCTGCCTCACAAAAGGAGAGGTGTGGGTTCCGCCCTGCTTCTTTATGTAGGAGAGGGCTGTGGTGCTGTCGGAATGCACAACCACAATCTTGCCTGTGACTGGTTTTACAAAGCGCATCAAGCCCAAATGAATGGCAGTCAACTTTTTGACATTTACATGCAGATGCTGTTGGGCCAGATACCAGCAGCTTCTAAGTTGTCCACAGGGCTCCCCAGACTTGATTTGAGGCATTTGCACAGAAGGAGAGGTTCGGTCTCACAAGTTGCAGAGCCTTTCCCTCTAAAAGTCTGCCTTCAGGCATCCACCACTATAGGTCCAACTTTATCTCCAACGTTATAGGGAATATTACTGAGTCTAGTTACTTCCTCCTGTTCAAGTTTGTTCTCAGGAAGAACTGAAGAGATCTCATGTGTAGTCTCCTTAACTTCACAAACTGCTCGATGGATGAGAGGGTCCCCAACAGGCTCATCCACTTATTTGCCGAACACGACAGGAGCGAAAGAAGATTGTTCACTGATTGAAGGTGTCTCTATTCTCTTGGGGAAGGAATAACCCAAAAACTCAAGAGTTTATCCTAATTTCCAAATAGAGAATCTCCTGATTAGGAGTTACTTGTGATTTCTGCAGGTTTCCTGGGCAAGGAGAAGGGTTTTCTTAGGATCCTTTGTGTACTGTTGCTGCAATGATGAACAGAGGAGCCAAACTTCCAGATACAGACATACACTGAAGCCTAGAAGGTGTAGCCACTTCGTGAGGGGGGGGCTAGAACTCGCGTAAATACCCGAAGGGCCACGGAGAGTCTGAAACACATCACTCAAAATTGGAAGACTCTGCCTTCGAAGACAAATCTTAGGTGTTTCCTGGACTCCAGATGTACTGGGATATGGAAATACACATCCTGCATATCTAGGGTGATAATCCAATAGCCTGGTTAAATGGATATGAGCATCAACTGATATAGTCTCCATTTTGAATTTTGTCTTCTGAACGAAGAAGTTCAAACTTTGTCTTCTGAACGAAGAAGTTCAAAGCGCTTACATCGAGGGCAGGTCTCCATTGCCCCGATGACTTGGGGACTACAAAAAGGCAGTTGTAAAAGCCTTTGGTAGTGTGGTCTTCTCCTACTTCTAGGGACCTTTTCTTGATGAGAGATGACATTTCCTCCACCAGAGCAGTAAACCTCTCGGAGCCTTCCGAGTAAGCTGTCAATGTGAGCAGTGAAGACACAAGAAGGGGGGTACTCCTTCAACAGAATAAAGTAGCCCTCCTTGAGAACCTAGATCATCCACAGTTCCGAGCCTCTGGCACTCCACTTTTCCCAAAAGAGGACGAGCCTGGCTCCTACAGGTGCATAAAAGATAAACAAGTTATTTCTTGGATGAGGTCCTCTTGATGGATCTAGAGGTGAATTGCACCTCTGACCAGGGTTTGAAGGACAAACTCTGTCTCCCCCCCACAAAAAAAAGCTGCTGTTGAAGAGGAGAGACAGACTTCCTAATAAAAGCAGAAGGGTCCTTAGGGCATTCGGACGATTGAGCCAGGAGATCCTGGGTCAATTTTTTCTGCACATCTGTGGCAATCTCCTTCACAGTCAATTGTGGAAACAGGTACTGCTTATCCAGAGCAGACTTCTGAACAGAAGTCAATCCCTTCATTGTTAATGAGCACCACAACTCCCTTTTTTTTCAGGACTAATAGAAAAGAGGCCTGCAAGTTCTGAAGAGCCATCATGAACTGCTTTATCTACGTATGAAAATATCCCGAGTCAATCTGCCATATGTCTGTAGCCAAAATATCATAATCTTCTATTTTCCTGGCTAGAGCCCTGATCGTCTAGGTGAGAATACTAAACACTTTGTGGACTTTAAAACGTGCTTGACTAGATGATCCAGCTCTGAGGGGGCGAAGAAGACCTTGGCCGAGGAGAAAGCAGACCCATGAGTAGAGTCGATCAATCCATAGAAGTCACCTTGAGATGAGGCAACACCTCCCAAGATGGAGCTTCTCTCGTAGCATAAGACAATTACCTTCTGACTAAGTCTTGTTGGAGGAAATGCAAAAGCGTCCTTCCCTTGCATTCTTTTCATAGCAAGCCAATCTTCTACTTCCTCTAAGCTTTCTTCACAGAAAAAGAAAGCACTATTTTTGGGAGATGAGTACTGGGTCTACTTGATTCTGCATAAGGAAGGTAGAAGCAGGCAAAACTGGAGTTTGCTGGCTGGAAATGCAGAGGGAAAGTAGCTAAGATATACCTTATCAGAGATCCATATGTGGAGGGAGTCTTTCCTTGAACTACCTCTTCTCTGAAGAAGAGACCAGGGACAAATATACATCTGGAAGGCTTCAGCACCAAAGGAGCCTTATGCAGTAGGCCCAGAACATCTACTAACTGTTTCCTAATAAGAGCGAAAGATGGTTTCTCTATAAAAGGGTGTCGATGGTAGGGGCTCAGAGACAAAGGGCACTGAGTGATGCTCAGGAGAAAACCCAGGGCGTTTGAGCGAGCGCCTGTACGAAGATGAAGGGCATGGACTAGCAGATGGGCACTTAGGTGCCAAAAATGATAATTTTATGATGAAATAAAATTTTAATTACATTTACCAAGTAATTACATAGCTAACAATTTCTAGTATCAGCAGCTAAAATTTGAAATTCAAAGTAGCGATTCTTTTGTTATGACTGTAGGTCGCTTACTTTCGAGAAAGAGAGGAATAACTGGGCCCAGGTTAAAAATTTTTTTATGACAGAATCCATGTGCACGGAGGAGGGGGCTCCCATTCTGTAGTTACTTGTTAAGTATATGTAAAATTTTATTTGATCAAAACACGTAATTTTTACATAAGTATCTTAGCAACTACGTAATTACACAGCTGATTCCACACGGACAGGAGGTGGACACATGGACTACTCATTAATGAATTTGTTAATAGAAAAAAGGGCTCACATTGTAAAAATTCTTTTTGTTTCCATACCTTGTAACAGAGCTGCTGCAGGATGATATTGACTCTGGTTGGCGCTCATCTACGTGGTAAAAGCGGGGGCAGTCTGGTCCAGGTCACCTGCTACCTTAGTGGGAGCTTTGAAGCAAAGATTATGACCTAATGCTTGCAAAGACTAAACATAATGGCCCTGCATAGGATGCAATATCAACAAAAGATTAGAACAACAGCTTTACCTACATGATAAAAAGCTAATTCCAATCCTTAACCATAAAATAAAACTGGTGGGTACCCTAGTACAAAGTAGCCACAGACTTCCAATAACGCAAAACTTGATTCAAAGCAAAAAAGAACGGAACAGATGCTTCCTAAGTTCCCTTCCCCAACACTATGCCAGCCACTGATAAGGGGCCTAAAGTCTTGTATTCACTATACACTGTCTCTATTTCTTTTAAATAGTGCAATGCAATCACTGACTTTCATCTCCAAAATGTTGCTTGAATAATATCCGCCAAGGATAAATTCTTTTGAAAACTAAGGAGGTGGAAGTAGCTGTGATTTCATGTGCCTTTACTTTGAGGATCAATAGACACTCCTCACCTACTTGAGAATGTGATTCTCTAATCACTTCCCTTGAGAAGAATGACAAGGCATTCTTTAAAAGAGGATGTAAGGGGTACTTTACCAACGTCCATAAGTTACTGGGAGGTCCTATAAGTCTTTTCTGTCCTCTTCAGGTAGAACTTCAGGGCTCTCACTGGGCAGAAGACTCTCTCCTCTTCTTCAGGTCCTAATAACTCTGACAGACTCTTAATCATGAAAGATCGAGGCCAAGGTCTAATGAGATTCTCGTTTTTGGCGATAAAATTAATAGAAAGTGAACAAATCACGTCTCCCCCAGAGAACCTGATTCTCTTATCCATACCTTGTAGTTCTCTCACTCTTTTAGCTGTAGCTAAAGCTACTAAAAAGATTTTCTTTGTTGCATTTCTGAAGGAGGCCTCCTCCATTGGTTCAAAGGGAGGACCAGAAAGCCATTTTAATATATCATCTAGGTTCCAAGCCACTGATTCCGTTCCTCTATTACTCTCGTCAAAAGATTTAACAAAATCTGTAATGTCTAGATTTGCAATTCCTCTCTTGTCTGAAAACAGTTGAGCATAGCTCTGTAGCCCTTTGTAGCTGACGAAGATAAGCCCCTGGATTTTTTGAGAGAAAGGAAGTCTGCAAGTGCTGCTAAAGTTGTGTTAGAAGACGAGATTCCTTTCTGCTCGCACATGTGTGGAAGATCGCCCACTTATTCTAGTAGACAGCTGCAGAGGATTTATGTCTACACCCTGAAACTGCCTTTGAAAATCCTTTTGCTTTGCGTAATCTCTTGACAATTTGAATCCTGTCAGAGCAAGAGAAGACAACCCTTGATGAAATCTCTTGATGTGTGGTTGTTTGAGCAGATTTATCTTCTAAGAAGTAATCTTGGGAAGTCTACTGGAAGTTCTAACCGGTCTGGAAACCACTCTTCGTGGCCAAAATCAGGCTATTAAAATCATAGACACATTCCTTTGTTAAAAACTTGTTTAGAGCCCCCCTTATCATCCTGAAAGGAAGGAAGAAGTAAAGAAACTTGTCTGACCAATCCCGTAGCATTGCATCTGTTGCCAATGCTAGAGGATCAGGTATACTGGGGAGAATAATGTGGGGAGTTGATAATTTCTGTGTCGCAAAAAAGATCGATCAATGGTTTTCCCCACAACTTTCAAACGGACTTGCAGACCATCTGATCCAATGTCCATTCTGTTGGGACCATTTGATTGCATATGCTCAGGTGATCTGCAAGGACACTGAGTTTCCCTTTTACAAATCTTGTAATGATTGTTGTCAGATTCTCCTTGGACCACAGATGGAGGTCTCTTACTTCTTAGCACAACAAAAAGGAATGTGTTCCCCCTGGTTTGCTGATGTACGCCAGTGCCGTTGCGTTGTCTGAGTGCACTGCTATTGTTTTGCTGTACACTTCTGAAGCAAACACCTTGAGTCTTAAGTGAATAGCCCTCAGCTCCTTCACATTTATATGTATCTCTTTTTCTTCTTTCAACCAAATTCCTGACACTCCCTTGGTATCTAAGAGAGCTCCCCAACGTAAGTCAAACATGTTGACATAGAAGTTCAGGTCGGAGCTCTGAGTATAAAGAGACTTTCCTTCCTGTAGTCTTCCTTCTGACTTCCACCACAGCAAATGTCTTTTGAAATCCTGTGTCACTGGGAACAAAAACAAATTAGGCTGACTTTCCTGTCCCAGCTGGCCATGAGATAAAACTGAAATACTCTCATGTGGAGTCTCCCTAGCAACACAAACTGCTTTATGTATGCCAAGTCCCTAGCAGGCTCATCCACTTGTTGGCAGAGCAATGTTGTAAGGCGAGAAATTCATCTTTTGTACTATTGACAATAACTGTTAAAACTGCTGCCTTGCAGTTTTACTTTTTAGTAAAAGGATAAGCCCACTGCCAATAACTGTGGAAACTGCGACCTTGCAGGTGGACTTTTTATTCAAAGCAGGGGCCCACTGCCAATAACTGTGGTTGATGAAAGCAACAGTATGTGGTTGTAAAAACCCCTTTGCCAAACAATGAACCATGCCTGATGTAAGGATTGAGGGGGCAACTGTTTGTGGGCAAACCTCACCAACCTCCTTTGTACCTCCAGTGTGTTGCCTCTCAAGTTCAGGGGAGTGTGACAGGGACCTTCCTTTGGGAGAATCAGCAGGATGGGCAGCCACCTCCTCCATCCGCACTGGCACTAGCCCTTGCACAACACTATGCACTTGATCCATTGGGACCTTAAGGGACTAACATAACTTAAACACTGTGTTGAACACAAAGTCAAATTTGAGGTCAAACTTACTCTCAAGGCTGTCATTGGAGTCTGGTTTGGAAGCACAGGAGCGGTACCTATGAGCCCTATTCTTGGCAGTAAAAGCTGCCTTTCTCTTCCTATCCCTCTCTAATTTCTCCAAATGAGTTTTCAAAATCTTCCACTGTTTTTCATTGCACCCTTGACATTCCTCACAAGTAAGATCCTTAGAGCACTCTTTCCCTCTCCATTCAACACAGATCATGTGTCTATTGTAGGTCACCTTAGTCATGCGGGTCTTGCAACCCTCCCTATAATATCTAATGGAGGAAGAACTTGAATCTGACACAATTACAAATACAAGGGTCTCCTGAATAAACTAACTCAGCTGAAAAGCTACCAGAACAATCAGTACCTCACCAAATCCCAAGAGAAGCAATGAAAAATTCAAAACAAAGCTGCCAAAAATAATCGATGCAACGAAAGGTGGCAGAAAAGAAGTGAGCTCCTCTGTTTTGTTGTAACTATTGTTACCTGATAGCAGGCAGGGTAATCACCTACACAAATACAACATAATCTCTAACGCAAACTTCAGAGTTTAGCTGCCGCGCAAGTGGAAAAGTAAAGTTATGTAATTACTTGGTAAGTTACTTATATGAAACAATGGTGTTACATACTAACTTCTATAAATGTCACTACTGTTATTCAACACTGACCTGCAGACCAACAAACATGATGACATTGGGTCGTCCTTTAACTGGCTGATATGACTTCACACCTGGATCAACTAACTGAAAACAAGGAAACATATATCAAAACTAGGCCGTAGCCAAAGTCTCACTTCTACCTGCATTAACTGAAAGGGCTTATTCTATCAAAGGACTAGAAATCAGATTAAAAACATATTATCTATAGAGTAATTATGAACCTTCAACTACTGTTAAGGTAAATATAGATATTAATTAAAAATAATGAACAGATATTAGGGCAATTTGCTAGTTACTATACAGTAAGTTTTGGATATAGTACTTAATATGAGTAATATACATTTGATGGTAGCATAATCTCTTTGAAAATATACTTTGCACATCACAAAATGTTACCCTATATTACTAATAATAATAATTAGGGAGTACACCTTCCCTCACTAAGGGCTGTAGCAATAAAAATGTTATTGTTATAATACAATTAAGTTTGTTCATACTTACCTGGCAGATATATATATAGCTGTATTCTCCGAAGTCCGACAGAATTTCAAAACTCGCGGCACACGCAGTGGGCGGCCAGGTGGTAGTACCCATTCCCGCCGCTGGGTGGCGGATATCAGGAACCATTCCCATTTTCTATTCATATTTTTATCAGTGCCACTGTCTCCTGAGGGGAGGTGGGTGGGCACTTAATTATATATATCTGCCAGGTAAGTATGAACAAACTTAATTGTATTATAACAATAACATTTTGTTCATGAAACTTACCTGACAGATATATATATAGCTGAAACCCACCTTCGGATGGTGGGAAGAGACAGAATAGGATTTGTAGGAAACTTAAATTAAGTAGATGATGTACACCTTGGTTCCTCACCTGTTAGCAAAGTAGACTCTGTGATTACTGTCACTTAAGCCTGCTTGTGCTTAATCAGAGTTGCCAGCCAGGTGGAGACCTGTAGTGCTGGTGCGCTCTGGATGCTCTGTCAACGGGGACGTGACCTCAATGTGACAAGAGCATAGAGCCATACAAATGAGGGCAACGAAGCAACTGACCACCACCTGACCAACTATCCAAGACCCCCTGAACACTAAGCTAAGAGATGGGAGGTCTTCACCAAAGACTCACCACAACCAAAAAACACAACAACTAAAAACTAACCTAAACCTAACTAAGGGATAGGGAGAGAGCTACCTTCAGCCCCCAAGACTGTGTCTGCAGAAACGTATGGCCCAAGAGAACAACAGTCCTCGTATATCGTTCTCACATCTCTCAAGTAGTGTGAGGCGAATACTGAATTGCTCCTCCAATAGGTGGCGTCAAGGATGTCCTTGATCGACATGTTCCTTTGGAAGGCAAGCGAGGTTGCGACAGCTCTGACCTCGTGAGCTTTCACTCGCAAGAGGCTCAAATCGGTCTTCTGGTAAGACGAATGAGCCTCTTTAATGACGCCCTCAAAGAACGTCCCTCAGAAAGAACGCAAAGCATTCTTGGATAATGGTATATCGGGCCGTTTAACCGAACACCACAGATTATCTGAGGGACCTCGTACTTCCTTAGTCTTGTGGACATAAAACTTTAGAGCCCTGACAGGGCACAGGGCTCTCTCAGGTTCTTGGCCCACAAGGCTTGTCATACCCTTAATTTCAAAGCTTCTTGGCCAAGGGTTAGACGGGTTTTCATTCTTTGCTAAGAAAGTGGGACTCAAAGAGCAGACCGCATTGTCCCCTTTGAAGCCCACTCGCTTACAAATGGCTTGAATTTCGCTAACTCTCTTCGCCGTCGCCAGAGCAGTTAGGAAAAGAGCCTTCTTCGTCAAGTTCCTAAGAGATGCTTCATGGAGAGGTTCGAAAGGACTCGACATCAACAGTCTAAGGACTAAATCTAAGTTCCAAGAAGGAGGCCTCGCCTGAGGTATCTTGGACGTCTCAAATGATCTTAGGAGATCGTGAAGATCTCTGTTGTCAGACAGGTCTAGGCCTCTGTGTCGGAAGACTGCTGACAGCATACTCTTATATCCCTTGATGGTCGGAGCCAGCTTCTGCACATTTCTTAAAAATAGCAGGAAATCGGCTATCTGGCTCACAGAGGTAGTGGAAGAGGAAATTCCCTCCTTTCTACACCATGCCCTGAAGGAAGCTCACTTCGACTGGTAAACAGCTCTCGAGGAAGTCCTCCTAGCGTTGGCGATCGCCTTCGCAGCTGCTTTAGAAAAACCTCTCGCTCTGGCCAACTTTTCGATAGTCTGAACGCAGTCAGACCCAGAGCGGAGAGGTTTCGGTGATATCTTGCGAAGTGGGGCTGTCTGAGTAGATCTTTCCTCCAGGGCAACGTCCTCGGAAAGTCTATGATGAAGGACATTACCTCCGTGAACCATTCCTTCGCGGGCCACATCGGGGCGATCAGGGTCAACCTCGTCCCCTCCGATGCCGCGAACTTCCTTACTACTTCCCCCATGATCTTGAATGGCGGGAAGGCATACAAGTCCAGGTTCGTCCAGTCCCAGAGCAGAGCGTCTATAGCGACTGCTCCCGGATCCAGCACAGGGGAGCAATAAAGAGGCAACCTCTTCGTTCTCGACGTCGCAAATAGGTCGACTAAAACGGACGCCCCCACAGTCTCCAGAGCTCTCGACAGACGTCCTGGGTGCAACGTCCATTCCGTCGGCAGGATCTGATCCTGTCGGCTGAGAAGTCTGCTCTGACGTTCTGGACTCCTGCGATAAATCTCGTCAGGATCCTTATCCGTCTCGCATCTGCCCACAGCAGAATCTCCCTCGCTAAATAAATAGAGGACGGGAGTGTGTACCTCCCTGATTCTTTAGGTACGCAAGGGCTGTGGTGTTGTCCGAGTTGACTTGGACTACTTTCTCTGCAACCTTTTGTTGGAAGAACTGTAGCGCCAGAAAAACCGCCGCTAGTTCCTTCACATTGATGTACCAGGACACCTGTTCCCCCCTCCAGGTGCCTGACACTTCCTCCCCTCCTAGTGTTGCTCCCCATCCCGACACCGAGGCGTCGGAAAACAACACTAGGTCTGGGCTCAGAAGCTTTACTGACAACCCCTCTCGAAACTTCCGAGGATCTAACCACCATCTTAGATGGTTCTTCACCGATTTGGTGATCAAAAAGGTCGCATCCAGATCCTCTCTGACTCTCCATTCGTCTGCTAAGAAAAACTGGAGAGGTCTGAGGTGTAGTCTTCCCAGGGAAACAAACTTTTCCAGCGAGGAAATGGTCCCCAGCAGACTCATCCACTCCCTCGCCGAGCAAGCTTCCTTCCCCAGGAAGGCCGAAACTCTCTCTAAGCCTTGCAGCTGTCGTTCCTGGGACGGAAACGCTCTAAAAGCCACTGAATCCATCTGAATCCCCAGATACACGATGGACTGTGTTGGGGTCAGATGCGACTTTTCGAGGTTGACCAGAAGTCCCAGGGACCTCGCCAAGGCCAACGTGAAGTGAAGGTCCTTCAGACACCTTTCTTCTGACGATGCTCTGATAAGCCAATCGTCGAGATACAGGGACAATCTTATTCCCTGAGAATGTAACCATCTCGCTACGTTCTTCATGAGCATGGTAAATACCATCGGAGCCGTGCTTAAACCGAAACAAAGGGCTCGGAATTGCCAAACTTTGTCCCTTAGCATAAACCTCAGAAACTTTCTTGAAAGAGGGTGGATAGGTACGTGAAAGTATGCGTCCTGTAGGTCCAAGGACACCATCCAGTCGCCCGGTCTTAAGGCTCCTAGAACCGACTGAGGTGTTTCCATCTTGAATTTTTTCTTTTCTATGAAAAGATTCAGGCTGCTTACGTCCAAGACTGGACGCCACCCGACGACTGCTTTGGGTACCAGGAAAAAAGTTCTGTTGTAATATCCTGGTGACCCCAGGTCTAAGACCTGCTCCACCGCTCTTTTCTTGATCATTTGATCTAAAAGATCTAAAAGAACCTGAGGTTTCTCCCCTTGATACGACGGGGAAAGATCTCTGGGAGTCGTAGATAGAGGAGGAGGGTCCACAAAGGGGATCTTGTACCCCTGTTCCACTATCTTGAGGGACCACGCATCTGTATCTCTCTCTCTCCACGCCCCCGCAAAGAACTTTAGCCTGGCTCCGACCGGCATCTGAAGGACTATCTTCTCACTTAGAGGATTTAGGTTTGAAGGAACCTCTTCCTCTTGCAAGCCCTCTCCCTCGAGGAGCCGCTCTCGAGGGAGGAGCGCCACGAAAGGGTTTAACCTTCCTAGGAGGTCGTCCAAAAGACGACGTGGTAGGGACTGCGGGACGTCTTGAAGACTGGGCCAAGAGGTCCTGGGTAGCCTTCTCTTGTAGGCTCACTGCCAGCTCCTTTACCATAGCCTGGGGGAAGAGATGGCTCGAAAGAGGTGCAAAGAGAAGCTCCGCTTTCTGCGATGCAGAAACAGACACTATCGCGTATGCCAATCCAACAATCCAGAGTCAAAACCAAAAGTCAATCCAGATACTTAGAACGAGTCAAATCCAAAAATCCTGGGCGGAGGTCTGTAAACTGGTGTTTACCGACCGGCGACAGAAAAAAATATGAATAGAAAATGGGAATGGTTCCTGATATCCGCCTCCCAGCGGCGGGAATGGGTACTACCACCTGGCCGCCCACTGCGTGTGCCGCGAGTTTTGAAATTCTGTCGGACTTCGGAGAATACAGCTATATATATATCTGTCAGGTAAGTTTCATGAACAAAATAATAGTTGCTTATACAGCATTCAATTTATATAGTCTTCTCTATTCTTATTAATATCTTCTTTTCATTAACTGCAGGGTTGGGGTCAACTCATTTTTATCAATTCAAATCAATTCCAATTCAACGAAACTTGTGAATTTATCAAATACAACTCAATAATTCCAAATAATTTTCAAAAATAAATGTTCAATTTCAATTCAGTTCAAATTATGAAGGTTTCCATTCCAGTTAACCCTCTTACGCCGAAGGGGTATAATAAAATTCATCTCCCAAATGCAGAGGGGGTCTCGGAATGAGCACCGAAGCGGAAAAAATATTTCTTTAAAAAAATCGGTGTGCTTAGTTTTCAAGATTCAGAGTTCATTTTTGGCTCCTTTTTTGTCATTGCCTGAAGTTTAGTATGCAACCATCAGAAATGAAAAAAATATTATCATATATAAATAATGCGATATATGATAGAGTGAAAACAAAATTTCATATAAAATTGTATTCAAATCGCGCTGTGAGCAAAACGGTTAAAACTAACGAGTTAATTATTTTTTGTTGTATTGTACACTAAATTGCAATCATTTTGGTATATAACAAATTGTAAAACGATCAAAGCAACACAGAGAAAATATTATCACAAAATGATGCATGAATTCGTAACGCGCGGACATAAAAAAATGTTTTTTTCAAAAAATCACCATAAATCTAAATATTGTTCTAGAGCAATGGTGCACAACCGGCGGCCTGCGGGCCGCATGCGGCCCCCAGTGAAGCACATGGCGGCCCTCGAAGTTATCATAGAAAAACACAATATATCACTCTCTGTACAGTAAAAGAAAATAATAAATATAAACATATTACTCAGTCTTATGATATAATTACAAAGAGTAAAAATGTACTATATAACACACACACACACATACATATGTATGTATATATGTATATGTATCTGTGCATATATAAACATATATATATATATATATATATATATATATATATATATATATATTTTATATATATATATATATATATATATATAGATATATATAGATATATAATATAGATATATATATATATATATATATATATATATATATATATATATATATATATACTGTGTATATATATATATATATATATAATATATATATATATATATATACTATATATATCTATATATATATATATATATATATTTTATATATATATGTACGTACATACATATATATAAAATATATATATATATATATATATATTACTATATATATATGTATTATTCTTAGTGTTTTCTCGTTATTGTTGAATTATCTCGTTATCTATAATCAGTTCATTCACTAAATTCATAATTTCATCACCATCCTCGAACACGAAAGCAGTCGAGACAAGAGGTGAATGCGCCGTATGGCTTGTAGACAGCCATACGCGTTCACCTCGTGTAGACCGTTTCTCAAAGACCCGGGGAGGGGTAACCTCGTTTGTTAGTGAAGGGAAAGGAATAACCACCTTGAAGTTATATCTAAATTAATATTTATCATAATTTTGAATACTATTCTCTTTTTAAACAGATGCGAAACCTGTTTTTGTTTTTCTTGTTTTTCTTTTTTTATTGTATTTTACATTCATAATTATGGTTTCCTAATACATCTAAAATTCCAGTTTAAAAAGTTTGTAAAATGATTATTTGGCAACCTTCCAAGTTAGCCAATTTGTCTGAGCTCCGATAGTTTCTTTGCAGTCTAAAATAGGAGATATTGCTACAAGCCCAGGCATTTATCATTGTAGTGTTTTCAGATTAATTTTGCTTAGCTACTATGGCTTCTGGTACTTCTGTGGACAAAAACTCAAGTCGAAAAAGAAAGCTTGAAGATGAACATAGAAAATTTCAAGAAATATGGACAGATAAATATTTCTCTGTGGAAAACAGTGAAAAAAAAATCATTTGCTTGATATGCCAGAATAGTGTGGCCGTT
This sequence comes from Macrobrachium nipponense, assembly GCF_015104395.2. Lineage (NCBI taxonomy): Eukaryota > Metazoa > Arthropoda > Malacostraca > Decapoda > Palaemonidae > Macrobrachium > Macrobrachium nipponense. Next base: position 54,870,003 of record NC_061091.1, read on the forward strand.
TGTAAGGAATACAATTTGCAAAGGCATTATCCGACAAAGCACAAGCCTTATGAAAAATTTTTTGGTGAACTAAGAAAGCAGAAAATTAAATCACTAATGCAAGGTTTTCATGTGCAGAAAAAATAGTTTATTCAGAAAAATAAAGAGGCACAGGACGTAACAGAAGTGAGTTATGAATTGCAAACCTGATTGCTAAACATTCCAAGGCATTTCAGAGGGGGATTTCATTAAAAAGTGTATTCTACTTGCTGCTCAAAAACTTTCTCCAGATGTTTTGAAAAAGTTTGAGAATATCAGTTTGAATCGTATGACAGTGCAAGTCGTATTGTTGATTTGTCGGGTGATATAGTAGACCAGTTGAAGGAGAAAAGTAAACAATTTGTGTACTTCTCCCTAGCCACTGATGAATCTACTGATGTTACATCTACAGCTCAGCTACTTGTATTTGTACGTGGTGTGACAGAGGACTTTTCTATTCATGAGGAACTCGTAGGGCTCAGTTCATTGAAGGGGCAGACAACTGGTAGTGATTTACTTAATGGACTTTTAGAAGAAATTTCAGTAATTGAGTTAGATTTGGACAAGTTAGTAGGAATATCAACTGATGGGGCTCCTGCAATGATAGGCAAGCAGAATGGATTGGTGCAGCTATTGATTAAACACCTTGGAGAGCGAAAATATGAACTGAAACAATTTCATTGCATAATACATCAACAAAATTTGTGTGGAAAAGAACTGGACTTTGATCATGTAATGAAAGTTGTAGTTTCTACAGTCAATTTTATCAAGTCACGCTCAGCTTTGCATCACCGGCAATTCAAGCAATTTCTTGATGAAATTGAAGCAGAATATGGCGATTTAGTGTTTTTCACTTAAGTAAGGTGGTTAAGCAGGGGAAATACGCTGAAAAGATTTATCAGTCTTCTGGATGAAATTGAGATATTTCTTAACTGAAAAACGAATAAGATGGTACCAGAACTTACAAATGCTG
>NC_061091.1:54875993-54895993 GCF_015104395.2 Macrobrachium nipponense
ACGTGTTGTGTTTTTCCGTGATAGTGCTTATACAATTACTATTACCCAAATACTAAAGACAATGGCTCCCAAGATGACGAAGGCAAGCAGCAAGAAAGAAAGCATAAGAAAGAAGGAGATGATTACAGTCGAAATGAAGAAGGAAATTATCCAAATGCATGATAAAGGCGAGTGCGTGAAAGGACATTGCAGCATTCTTCAAGCGGTCGCAATCAACGATCTGCACTATTTGAAGAAAAATGAAGAAATTAAAGCCAGTAAGCATCAAAAGGTTGTCACAGTATTGACGAAAACAACGGCCTTATATTCTCGACGATGTAGAAAATTTGCTCATAGAAAAAAAATATTTTTTCAAAATTGTGAAAGACAACATAGTGTTGCGTAAGCGTAAAATTAGTGATCGTAGTGAACGGTGCTCTAGAGAAAGAACCAGAAAGTCTTCCAGAAGTGTTCACGGAGGGAGATTTCCCCCCCAAGCCCTAACCCTCTCCTCCTCACCCTTCCCCTCCTCCCGTCTCCGTCAAGCCAGCAGCCACACTCGCCAAAGGTAAAGTTCATGGTTTTACTGTGTATGCATATTAAATCTAGTGTTATATTTAATTTCATCTTCAATTTTATAATTTTATGTAATTCCTACACGAATTTTCAACCTTAGTGAACAAAAATAAATGGAAAAATAAATGAATTGAATGGTTATTCATGGTCGGATGGAACGCATTATTTGCTTTTTATAACATTCTTATGGGAAAATCCATTTGGGTTACGAATTTTTTAGGTTACGAAGCAGGTTCTGGAACGGATTAAATTCGAACCCAAAGGTCTTACAAGGTATACTTTATATATATATAACATATATATATATATATATATATATATTATATATATATATATATATATATATATATATATATATATATATATAGATTACATAGATATATACACACATATTATATACATCACACACCCACACACACACATATCGATATATATATAGTATATATATATATATATATATATTATATATATATATATATATATATATAATATATTGTTCAAGATTTTAGCTAGAAACAAGGAAAGGAATAATCTTTAACCCAAGTTTAAGTATTTATACGAGTTGCCCCTTCGACTTTGGAGGAATCCATTCTCCTTTTTCTTTTGAAAAGCTATCCTCTTCTCCCATTGGTTGTTGGAATATCCCCTGCAGGCATATGGGGGGGAGCTATCCAGGAGAAAGCTTTAAAGGCCTAGGATCCAGGAGAAGGCTCACACTCTCTGCCAGAGTGAGAGACAGAGGATGTCTTGGACACTAGTCTCCAGCGACGACGCCGACTTCCACTGGCCGCCTTTGGACGCTCCTTCCTCTTGCCTGTGCGAGGCAGAGGAGGACCCTCCAAGCCCTCCAGCTCCTGAAGAAGCAATTTCAGCGCCGCCAAGCCCTTGTGTCACAGAATCGGACACGATCACCGACGAATGGTCGACAGTTCGCCGACAGAAGAAGGCCAGGAGGAGGTTCCAGACGGGTGGGGATGCCCGCTCCAAGCAGCTGCTCTACTACTGCTCCTACTACTACTGCTGGAACGGAACTTTTTAAGTTTCGAGTCACAGCAAGTGCTGAAAAGTCTGCTTACTTATTAATAGCAGACTTGGAAGCCAAATATAAGCATTTAAAAATGACTGTTAAACCAAACAGGAATGCAGATTTGATCATTTCTCCAAAAGACCGAGAAACAGCCGAGTTCCTGAAGAAAAACACTTCTTTCCAGTTCCTAGATGCGAATGAACGGATCAAGAAGGCTATGATTTGCAAGTTCCCGACCTGCCTGCCCCTAGAACCGATCCTTCAGCTGCAGAACGTCGTAGAGGCCCGGAGATGTATCGGAAAATCGGGAGAACCGACGAGAAAAGTCATCACCACCTTCAAGGGACATATCCCAAGTCATGTTTCCCTCGGAGTATGGGGAAATTTCCCCACAGAAGCCTTCACACCTGAGCCCCTACGATGCTTCAAATGTCAAAAGTTTGGGCATCACAGCAGCCGCTGCAAAGGACAAGAGAAGTGTGGGATATGCAGCCAGCCACACCCCACCAAACAATGCCTTGACAACTACAAGAAAGGTGAAGAAGTAACCAGCAAATGCCCAAATAGTTCCAGCCAACATCATGCCTGGAACTAGCGCTGCACTGCAAGATTGGAGCGAGTTGCGAGGATGAAAGGCATTCCTCCCCCCAAGGAGCCAACAAAAACCGACCCTCTCCCTTCCCTCACCTGTTCCCCAACTCCAACTCCCTCCTCCTCCAGAGTTCCAGCCAGTGCCAGCCGAGAGAGAGACGAAACAGCCAGTGACTGTATTACAATCACAGTAGAAGGGATCCTTATTCTCTTCAAGAAGTTGACAGGGAAACCTGTCGACAGGAAGGCACTGCTGGAAGTCATACAACCACACCTCATACAGAATCCTCGTCCTAAAGCAACTGCTGTTCGATTCGAATAAGCAGCTTAAAATTCAATCTGACATATGAAATTTTTAATTTCCACAAGAGAGTTTTCCACAAGATAGAGTTAATTCTTTGGAGTATTCTCCAAAAGAGTTTCTCACTTTTTCTTGATCTAAAATTTTTCCATTTCCTTCCTGATTTTCTAATACTCAATCAGGACTATCTACTATAAAACTTTCTCTCATACTGATGGGTACCGTAAGGTTTAAAGGGGTTTGTAACCCTGCCTGTCCTTCTCTTCCTTTCTTTTTATAACCACCATCTTATCTCATTCCAGATCACATCTACTGTTACGGGCTGCTCATAGAGCAAGAGCCCGTGCTGACTTTTATGCCAGCTTAACCTTCAACAACAACAACAACAAGGAGAAGGCTCTCAGAAGAACACCAGACCTCAGAGAGGCCAGCTCTCTTGCCCCAGACCAGACGCTGCCCCCCCCCCCCCCCCGCCCCCCCCCCCCCCCCCCCCCCCCTCCCCTGGGCCTGCTTTCCATGCTTTGGGAAGCCCAAGTATACTTTTAACAGTCCATAGTGTTGCGACTTAGAGAAGGAGGCAACCAGCTTCATCACAAAAAGGTACTGCAAGGGAATTTCCATTTCAACCAGGGAATTGTTTTATCTTTGTCTGCATTTCATTTCATTTTCCAAGGCACCTTGTGCAGTGTTTCATTCCCCTTCGCCATCTGGGCTCAATTCTGTAATTACTCCCTTGTGATACCAGTAACATTCCCCTAGTGAATTAAAGCCACGAAATAGTTTCTGCTGTCTAAATTTCCCAGTCATTTCATTTCCCCCTGAGGGGCCTTTTGATTGAGAGAAACAGTGAGTAGAGTTCACCCCACGTGTGTCCTGCCTCATACCTATCCCCCTCTACTTGCAGACAAACGCTGTGCCTGGCTGTGGTAGAACTTGGAAGTCCTTCAAGCTTGCAATTTTGCTCCGTTGCGCAATTTTCCTAAACACCAGGGCTGCTCCCCCCCACATGTCTGGGTAGACTGAGAGAAGTTCTCCTACCCTTATGTTTCCTGGACCTCTGTAAATTTATGTAAATACAGTGCTTTTAAAACTAGAGTCCAGCTTTTATGTAAAAATTCCACCCTCTTCAACCTTTTTTTTCTTGTTCAAACCCCTCTTCCTCTAGTCAAGGCCTAAATCTTCAATGCAAGTGTATTTTCTGGGAGGAGACGAGGTGGAAGTTTGAATAATGGCGAACCTAAACCAGTATTTCGTTGTATAGATTGTTAAGCGAAAATCACGAAAGAAATGAATCTGAATTCCTTAATATTGTTATGAGCAAGCGAAGGCAAGGTTTCCAAATTCTCCACAACAGGAATAAGGTAAATTTTATTTTATTTTCTAGTATTTGTGTAGAACTAGTTATTCTAGTTAGGGATATAAAATCTGACTGCCTTTGTAGCGATAGAAAAGAGACCACGTGTAGGCTGATCAAGCCCCACATCGAGAGAGAAATTAATGTTACGTGCCATTGCATGAAGAACAGAGGTTAGGGAGTAAGTTTCAAAACGAAAATATCTGCTAGTTAATCGCAAATCCGGCGTTGTAAAGGTATTTCCATGTGTTATTTTTTATGTGAAACAACGCGTGCTAGCTCTCTCTCTCTCTCTCTCTCTCTCTCTGGCGAACCTCGCATGTCTAAACGGGATAGGACCTTGAAATCCTCCAGCCACATAGCCCGAAACCTATCCCGATCCCGCTCCATCCATTAACAAAAGATAGACGAGTCAATCAGTCAGAAAAGCAAAAACATTGTGTTAGCGTAAAAAATTCTTAACAACAGGATAAGCAAAATTAAAGGTAAACTTTTTCTTTTCGTTATTGTCTGTGCAGAAAGTAACCAAATAAGGGCAAATACTTTTGCATCTCGAACAAAGGCACGTAATTCATTCTCCTGTCTCTTGTCTAAGCAGGCCGCATGCGGCCAAATTCTCCGGGGCTTTAAGTTCGCAGACAGGAGGGTTTTAAGTTCGCGAGAACGGGAAAAAAGAACAGGGGTGGGTAAAAGGGCAAAGTATTTTATAGCATTAGAGAGGTTATTCTGGGTTTTCTGAGCAAAGCTAGGTTCAAGGGATTTGGGTAGGTAGCAAAGAAAAGAATATATATTTTATTAATTCCCGTCTCCATCCTAGAGACGATATCTATTAAAAAACAAACAAAAGGGAGATCCCATATCCCTTTTTTTTTAATATCAACTGTATTTGCTGCGTTTTCACGTGAGGATTCCGTGAATTCCGTGACTAGATTTTTTTTTTTTTACCTACCTGTAATTGCGTTGAGTTTCCTCATTTACATTCTTTATTTCCCACGCTTTCACCGTGACCAGATTTTTTTTTGTTTAAACCCGTAAGTGCGTTGAGTTTCCGCATTTACGTTCTTTATTTCCCACGCTTTCACGTGAGGATTCCGTGAATTCCGTGACCAGATTTTTTTTCTTTACAAACCTGTAATTGCGTTGAATTTCCGCATTTACGTTCTTTATTTACCACGTTTTCACGTGAGGATTCCGTGAATTTGTGACCAGATTTTTTTGTTTATTTACAAAATCGTGATTGCGCGAGTTTCTGCATTTACGTTATTTTGTCACGTTTCACGTTGAGTTTCCGTGAATTTCGTGACTAGATTTTTTTTTTTTTACCTTTTACCTTACAAATCCGTACGGGCGTTGAGTTTCCGCCTATACTTAACCCCTTTGCTACCTTTTCACGTGATGATTCCGTGAATTTCGTGACTAGATTTTTATTATATTTTTTTTTTTTTACCTTTACCTTACAAATCCGTAACGGTGTTGAGTTTCCGCCTCTACGAAATCCCTTTGCTACCTTTCCACATGAGGATTCCGTGAATTTTGTGACTAGATTTTTATTTTTATTTTTTGTTACCTTTTACCTTACAAATCCGTAAGTACGTTGAGTGTCCGCCTCTACGAAATCCCCTTGCTACCTTTTCATGTGAGGATTCCATGAATTTCGTCTATTTTACGAAATTTATTACCAAATCCATTACCGGCATCGCGTTCGAAATTTATTACCAAATCCATTACCGGCATCGAGTTCTCCTCCGATCTGTAAATTACAAAGATTCTAAGGCGTGAGTCTTCTGCCGTGCTACGCATCAGTAGTAACTGTGTTTGCAGGGATTTCGGTCATCTTGCCATGTCTTCGTCGAGCATTTCCACATACCTCTGGCAACATTTGCTGATTTTGCAACCACTTTCCACCCTATTATTCTCAGACTACCGTTTTACGGCTGAGAAGATGGCCAGTAACACAGCACTGGAGGAGGCGAAGGCCTTCACAGAAGCCGGACGAGCCCTGGGGCTGGAGAGCACAAAGCTGACCAATTGGGTGAATGATGAGCTGAAGGAAGCAGTCCAAGAGAGAGCAACCGAACGGGAGAAGGAGAGGGAAGCACAAGAAAGAAGAGAAGCAGCTGAAAGAGAAGCGCAAGAAAGAAGAGAATCGGCTGAAAGAGAATTTCAAGCTGCTGAAAGGGAGAACGAAAGGGCACATGAACTGGCTATGGCAGTTAAGAATGCCACCCTGGCATCCCTGAGTCCCACGCCTCCTGCGCCCTCTCACCTCCACAGCATGGGCGGCCTCATTAGGGCTTGGGACGATAATGAACCCGATACCTGGCTCGATCATGTCGAGCAGGTGTTCGGGAACTTTAATCCAATCCCTCAGGAAGTGGCCCTCCTCCTTGTCAAGCATCTTGCTGGCAAAGGGCGGACTGCATTCGAGGCCCTTCCCTTGAATGAGCGACATGATCTCGCCAGCGTCCGAGAGGCAATCCTTGGCGCTTACGAATTTATCCCAGACCGGTGGAGGCAAAATTGGAGGACTAAACCCAGGGAGGCTAACCAGACATGGACTTAGTGGGCAGCCAAGAAGGCGCCGGCACTCCGTAGGTGGATGAAGGCCTCCAACGCAACATCTGTTGAGGAGGTCTTAGAACTCTTCCAGTTAGAGGACTTTATTGCCTATGCCCGCCCTGATCTTGTCACCCACTTGGTGGACAAGGCCCCTAAGACTCTTTTGGAATGCTGTAAATGGGCAGATGCCTATGATACCCACCATACATTGCAGAGTTCTTTAAAGAAGAAAATACCTCCTGCTCTCCCCCTCACTCCTGCTGCCACCTCTCAGCCTACCCAGCGCCCCAATAACCTTCCTCGGAAACCTGTGTGTGGGGCATTGCAACAAACCAGGTCACACCACCGAGCAGTGCCTCTCAAAGGTAGATCCTCCTCAACAAGCTGCTGCCACTCCTCCAAATAGACTACCCAATCATAGCAACAAAAACAACGGCCATTGGAACAGAAACGACAGGCCCAGGCCTGATTTTAGCAAGAGTTTCTGTGACACCTGCAGAGTGCATGGGCACACTGCTGCCTGGGCGGGATGCCCCAAGAAAGCTCCTGTTTCTGCCATTGCTATGGCCATGACGAATCCATCCACTCTAGGCACCCCTGGTCAGGGCCCCATATTTGTCGCACCTCCAAGAGGTCGCTATCCTGCCCACCAGGTCCGAGCTTTCGACGACACTGGTGCGCAAGTCTCCATCATCCGAGAGGATAAAATTCCTTATGAAGCTAAGGTTGATAGGCATCAGTTCGTGACGATAGAGAGCCTCAACCATTTCAAAATGTTCCTACCTACTGTCAGGTTGAGAGTCACACAACCTCACCGTTCGAAGATATGTACCATGGCAGTAGCGACCTATATACCAGGAGGGTATGATGTCCTGCTAGGACAAGAATTCAAGTCTCCTCCTAACTTTGTACCGTATCAGGGCCACTGCCCTCACATAGCTCCAGACATGTTCCACGGACCTCCAAGGACTACCTCTGCACAGCCAGTGCCACTTGAAGGTGCCAGGCAGTGCCAGGCTCCATCTCTCATGGATGTTGATCCATGTTCGAGTCCTTCCACTGAATCAGAAACAGCCTTAGTGCCAGTGCCAAGGCCAGACTCGAGTCTTCCTCCTGGAGCTCTAAGTCCCGGTCGCTCTCCCTCCACTGCCTTGCCCCAACTACCCATGCCGGCAGTCAAGGTAGAGCCAATTCCAATAGGAATCCTCCAGGACACCCATGAACATAGTGTATACTCCACCAATGGTGCGGCCTCACAGGCCGCCCAAGAGTCGGTCCACCCCCACGGATAAGTCCACCCCGAAAACCATTACCTCATCCAATCCCCCTCCATCAGCAGCGAACCGGTCCCGGAGTAATGACTCTGCCAAATCCTATTTGGCCAAAGAACTCAGGGAACCGAGCCACGCAGCATTAGGCACGGGGACGAGTGCCAAGGCCCCAGTTGTCGCAGCAGCTGGAGCAGATGCCCCTTCGGAATCTTCAAAGGGCTTGGATCATCCAAGGACCCCCATGACATCGTCAAACCGACCTCGGAGAGGTCGAAGGAAGAACGGAAAAGTGCGTCAAGGTTTTCCGAAACCTTACAAGAGCCAATAGCCTCTCTGCACTAGTGCTTGGCACAGTGCCACCCTCTTATAGAGAATTCTGACCCTCTCCATCCAGAAGAGAGTGCCAGACTCTGCTACTTCTACTTCTTTCTGACCCTTTCATAATTTTCTTCTTTTCCTTTTGTATTGTCTGCATCCTATCTTCCTTGGTTTCCTTTCTTCATATTTACTGCCTTGTGGCATTTGGTGTATATGGTATGCCCTGCTTAGGCAGAGCCAAACTGCCAGCTACCCTGGCCTTGTATAATTTAGTACTTCTTTACGAACTACTGTCGTAAGAGTGCCACAATTGGCACCGTGCCCTTTTCTAGGCACTTAGAATTCCATTTAACTTGGGAAAATTTTAGCCAGCAAACGTTGCTATAGCTTAACCCTTAAACGCCGAAGCGGTAAAAAAAAAAATGTCTCCTGTGTGCCGGAGGTGTTTCAGAGTGAGCGCGGAAGCGGAAAAAATATTTTTTTGAAAAAATCACAGTGCGCTTAGTTTTCAAGATTAAGAGTTCATTTCTGGCTCCTTTTTTTGTCATTGGCTGAAGTTTAGTATGCAACCATCAAAAATGAAAAAAATTATCATTATCATATATAAATAATGCGATATATGATAGCGCAAAAACGAAATTTCATAATTGTATTCAAATCGCGCTGTGCGCAAAACGGTTAAAGGTAACAAGTTACTTTTTTTCGTTGTAATGTACACTAAATTGCGATTATTTTGGTATATAACACATTGTGAAACGATAAAAGCAACACAGAGAAAATATTATCACAAAATAATGCATGAATTTGTAACGCGCGGACATAAACAAATATTTTTTTCAAAAATTCACCATAAATATAAATATTGTCCTAGAGACTTCCAATTTCTTTCAAAATGAAGACAAATGATTGAATATTACTATACTGTAAGAGTATTAGCTTACAAATGCAGTTTTTAACCATATCTGACGAGTTAAAGTTGACCGAATGTCGGATTTTTTTTATATGTATATTTTTTATATGCAATTATTTTGGAAATAAGAAAAGCTACAAGCTTCAAATATTTTTCGTTTTATTCTACATGAAATTGCTCACATTTTCATATATAAAACTCTATGAAATGCCTAATATGAAACTGAGCAAATATTCCGAGAATGGGACGTACGCATTTCGGAGATTTGTGGCGGAGAATCCGCGCGCGGAGGGAAGGAAAGATTTTTTTTTTAAATTCACCATAAATCTAAATATTGTGCTAGAGACTTCGAATTTGTTTCAAGATGAAGATAAATGACTGAATATTACTAGACTGTAAGAGTTTTAGCTTACAATTGCGTTTTTCGACCATTTCGGTAGAGTCAAAGTTGACCGAACGTGGTTTTTTTTCTATTTATCGTGATTTATATGCAAATATTTCAAAAATGAGAAAAGCTACAACTTTCAATTATTTTTCGTTGTATTCTACATGAAATTGCACACATTTTCATATATAAAACTTTATGTAACGGCTAATTTAAAATGGTGCAAACATTACCACAATCGCACGTATGATTTTTTAGGAAGAGTTACCTAGCGGACGTAAAGAAAATGTTATTTTTTTCATAAATTCACCATAAATAGAAATATTGTGCTAGAGACTTCCAATTTGTTGCAAAATAAAGGTAAATACTTGAATATTACTCGAATATAAGCGTTTTACCTTACAATTGCGTTTTTCGACCATTTCGGTAGAGTCAAAGTTGACCGAAGGTTGAAAATTTGTCAATTATCATTTTTATATGAAAATATTTCAAAATTGATAAAAGCTACAACCATGGGTTGTTTTTAGTTGTATTGTGCATGAAATTGCACACATTTCCATATATAAAACTTTATGTAACGGCTAATTTTAAAATGGTGCAAACATTACCACAATCGCATGTATGATTTTTTTCGGAAGAGTTACAGCGCGGACGTAAGGAAAAAGTTTTTTCATAAATTCACCATAAATCGAAATATTGTGCTAGAGACTTCCAATTAGTTGCAAAATTAAGGTAAATGATTGAATATTACTAAAATATAAGAGTTTTAGCTTACAATTGCGTTTTTTGACCATTTCGGTAGAGTCAAAGTTGACCGAAGGTTGAAATTTTGGCACTTATCGTTATTTATATAAAAATATCTCAAAACTGATAAAAGCTACAATCATGAGTATTTTTTTGTTGTATTCTACATAAAAATGCACACATCTTCATATATAATACTCCATGTAACGGCTAATTCAAAATGGTACAAAAATTATGTCAAAGTGACGAAATAATTTCCGAGATGTGTCACAGATACTTTTTAGTGCGGCAAGAAAGAAATTCGCGCTTGCGCGCCTGCGTAACAATTGTAAACAAAACAACACCTCGATCCGTGAACTCCCAGCATCCCCCAAGGCGCGTGATTCAAAAGTTTTCGGCTGGTAGGCCTATAAGTATTTTTCCGCGAATGTAAAAAAAAATTTTTTTGAGTCGACGTATAGTACGTCCATTCGGCATACGGGAGACATTTTGACTCGACGTTTAAGGGTTAAGAGATAATTTCGAAGCCTGGCTCGTTTATACATTAGTTGGTTAGCTGTTCTGATTTAGTGTTATTCCCTAGTCTTTATATTTTTGAGATTGACGTTGTTTTGATCAAATTTACATTTCATTTTCTTGTCTGTGTGTGCTATCTTATTTAATCCCTACGAAGAATTACTTCATTAATTTTCCCCTTGTTAATGCACTAATGTTAGTGCTGATATAATTAATAGGGTTAGATGTCGTCTTGTTACGAGACAAGGTAACTTCACAAAACTGTAGGGCCATTAATACACCTGAACGGGTCATATCGATCCATCAGGGTAGTCAGATAAGATGTGTTACCCTGAACAACTGTGTTAGTAGTATTATGTAGGATGTAATTTATCTGTAGGTCTAATTAAATACATAACCAATTATTGTTATTTATTGTTATTCTCAGTGTGGCGTTATATATTAAGTGTATACTTACTTGAATATAGAAAGATAATCTTTAGTCAAGTCACACTTCATTTTACTTAATTCTCTGCTTGTCGAGTAAGACTTCATGAATATTATAATTGGGAGATTTTGAATATTGCTTATATTATACGTCCACTCAAGGGAGAATGGAAGGCTCAGTAATCTATATTGCAATTGGTCCTTGTTTCTAGCTTGTCTTGTCCATTCCAACCCGTCCAGGGTTGAAACGTCCTCTAGAATGGGGAGGTGTTCAAGGTTTAGCTAGAAACAAGGAAAGGAATAGTCTTTAACCCAAGTTTAAGTATTTATACGAGTTGCCCCTTCGACTTTGGAGGAATCCATTCTCCTTTTTTTTTTGAACAGCTATCCTCTTCTCCCACTGGTTGTTGGAATATCCCCTGCAGGCATATGGGGGGGAGCTATCCAGGAGAAAGCTTTAAAGGCCTTGGATCCAGGAGAAGGCTCTCAGAAGAACACCAGACCTCAGAGAGGCCAGCTCTCTTGCCCCAGACCAGACGCCAGCCCAACACCCCCCTTCCTGGGCCTGCTTTCCATGCTTTGGGAAGCCCAAATATACTTTTAACAGTCCATAGTGTCATGACATAGAGGAGGCAACCAGCTTCATCACAAAAAGGTACTGTAAGGGAATTTCCATTTCAACCAGGGAATTGTTTTATCTTTGTCTGTATTTCATTTCATTTTCCAAGGCACCTTGTGCAGTGTTTCATTCCCCTTCGCCATCTGGGCTCAATTCTGTAATTACTCCCTTGTGATACCAGTAACATTCCCCTAGTGAATTAAAGCCACGAAATAGTTTCTGCTGTCTAAAATGATATTGTTAAACTACAATAAAGTTTTGTACATACTTACCTGGCAGATATATACTTAGCTATAGTCTCCGACGTTCCGACAGAATTTCAAATCTCGCGGCACACGCGACAGGTAGGTCAGGTGGTCTACCTTACCCGCCGCTGGGTGGCGGGCGTATGAACCAATCTATCTCTCCAGCCAGATTTTTTCTCTTTCACCTGTCTCCTGAGGGGAGGCTGGGTGGGCCATTAGACGTATATATCTGCCAGGTAAGTATGTACAAAACTTTATTGTAGTTTAACAATATCATTTTTGTACATGAACTTCCCTGCCAGATATATACTTAGCTGATTGGCACCCTTGGTGGAGGGTAAGAGACAGCTAAAGTAATAAGGAGAGATAAGAAACAACTGATGTTGTAGGATATAAATAACCTTGGTTCTTACCTGTTCAGGCAGAAGACTTCATTGATATTATCTCTGAGTCTGCGTTGCCTGGAGAGCTACAGCTAGGACGTGACCTGATGCTGAAAGACTCTCGGATCTACCACTGGGATATGTGATCCCTTTGTGTGGTAGAATCCAAGTCGGATCCTGTTAAAGGGAGTTCGTCCCTATCTTAACAGGTCCTAACCACTACTACTGCAAGGAGCCACACTCATCAGACCACCTAACCAAACTACTAAAGATTAGTATTACGACCTAAAGAGATGCCTTCATGCATCCTCTTTAAGGCAACCAACAACAACAAATACAAGGGGGAAAAATTTATACTAAACTAAACAAGGATGAGTTTCCAGCTCCCTGCCCCAGCACTGAATCCGCAGATACGTACGGGCCCAAGGCGAAGCATTTTTCGTAAGTGATTCTCACATCACGTAAGTAGTGGTTCGCGAACACTGACTGACATCTCCAGAATGTTGTCTCCATCAGATTTCGCGACGGACATATTCTTGTTTTGAAAGCAAGAGAAGTTGCTATGGCTCTTACTTCGTGTGCTTTCACTTAAGAAGCCTAAGATGTTCTTCTCTGCAGGATCCGTGTGCTTCTTTGATGAGCTTCTCAAGAAGAAGGACAATGCGTTCTTCGACAATGGACGAGTAGGCTCTTTTACTGAACACCACAGGACCTCTCGGTTGGCTTTCAGTTGCTCTTTTCTTCTAAGGTAGTATTTCACCATTCTCACTGGGCAAAGAGTTCTCTCGGGTTCTTCTCCTACCAAAGAAGATAACCCACGAATCTCGAAGTTCTTGGGCCATGGACTTGATGGGTTCTCATTCTTTGCAAGAAAACCAGGAAGGAAAGAGCAAATGAGAGAGTCCTCCTTAAAACCCACATTACCATCAATCGCCTGAAGCTCACTCACTCTTCTGGCGGAAGCTAGAGCCATCAAAACAGTGTCTTCCTGGTAAGGTCTCTGAATGAGGCTGAATTAGGGGGTTCAAACCTAGAGGACCAAGGAATTGAAGGACTACATCCAAATTCCAGCTAGGTGTCTTAGGATACTGCATTTTCGTTGTATTAAACGACCTAATAAGGTCCTGTAGGTCCTTATCTTCCGATAAGTTGAGGCCCCTGTGCCTGAAGACATTCGCCAACATACTACGATAGCCTTTAATCGTCGAAACGACTAAGCCACATTCTTGTCTTAAGAATAAAAAGAAGTCTGCAATTTGATTCACAGAGGTACTGGAAGAGGAAACGTTATTCCTCTTGCACCATCTTCTGAAGACATCCCACTTCGATTGGTACACTCCGTAATGTGGAAGACTGCCTCGCTCTAGCGATTTGCCTTAGCAGCTGCTGACGAAAAGCCTTTCGCTCTGACCAGTTTCTGGACAGTCTGAAGCCAGTCAGACTGAGAGCGGGGAGGTTTTTGTGGTACCTGTCGAAGTGGGGCTGTCTGAGTAGATCGCTCCTTAGAGGAAGCGATCTTGGAAAATCCACTAGCCATTCCAGCACCTCTGTGAACCAATCTTGTGCTGGCCAAAAGGGAGCTATCAAAGTCATCCTCGCGGAATCTGACTCTGCGAACTTTTTTAAAGTCACCCAGAATCTGAAGGGGGGAAACGCGTATACATCGAGTCCTTTCCAATCGAGTAGGAGAGCGTCTATCCCTATTGCTCCTGGATCCAAGATGGGAGAGCAATACAGATCCAGTCTTTTGTTCTTTGAAGTTGCAACAGGTCTAAGAGAGGCCTGCCCCACAACTTCCAAAGGCTCTGGCAAACATCTTGGTGCAGAGTCCACTCTGTGGGAAGGACCTGATCTTTCCTGCTGAGGAGATCTGCCCTTACATTCCTTTCTCCCTGTACGAATCTGGTGAGAAGTTTTATCCCCCTTTCTTCTGTCCACAGAAGAAGATCTCTTGCTGTTTCGTACAGAGAGAAGGAATGCGTCCCCCCCTGTTTCCTGATGTATGCCAGAGCCGTGGTGTTGTCCGAGTTTATTTGCACAACTGCTCCTGTCACATCTGATTCGAACTCCTTCAGAGCAAGCCACACGGCTATTAGTTCTTTCCTGTTGATGTGCCAGGAAGACTGGTCCCCCATCCAGGTTCCTGACACCTCCTTGGTTCCCAGAGTCGCCCCCCAACCTGTTTCCGACGCATCGGAGAACAACACCAGGCTGGGTTTCTGGGATTGAAGAGGCAGTCCCTGCGAGAACTTGTCGGGATCCGCCCACCATGCTAACTCCTTCTTGATTTGAAGAGTAATTGACAGGGAGAACTTCAAATCCTGAGAAGGACGACTCCAATTCCGATGAAGAAAGAATTGGAGCGGTCTCAGGTGCAACCTTCCTAGGGAAACAAATTGCTCCAGTGAGGAGAGCGTCCCCAGCAGACTCATCCACTCCCTCACTGTGCATACTTCTTTCCCTAAGAAGGTTGTTACTTTTTCGAGTCCCCGGGCTATCCTCTCCTGTGACGGAAAAGCCCGAAAACTCAGAGAGTTCATCTGGATCCCCAGATAAACGCACTCTTGAGCGGGAATCAGACTTGACTTCTGCAGATTGACCAGAAGTCCTAAGGAATAAGTCAAATCCAGGTTTTTCTTCAAGTCCTTCAGACAACGATCTCTGGAATTGGCCCTTATAAGCCAATCGTCGAGATAGAGCGAAATCCTCACCCCTTCCAGGTGAAGCCATTGTGCCACATTCCTCATGATGGCCGTAAAGACTTGGGGGGCCGTGGAGAGGCCAACACACAGGGCCCTGAATTGGAAGATTCTTCCCCCCATCATGAATCTTAGAAACTTCCTCGAGGAAGGATGGATTGGTACGTGGAAGTAAGCGTCCTGTAAGTCCAAGGACACCATCCAGTCCCCTGGACGGAGTGCTGCTAACACCGAGGCAGTGGTCTCCATCGTGAACTTCTTCTTTTCGACGAAGAAGTTCAGGGCGCTTACATCCAACACCGGTCTCCATCCCCCTGAGGATTTCGGAACTAGGAACAGGCGGTTGAAAAAGCCTGCCGAAAGATGATCTGCCACTAGTTCGATCGCCTCCTTTTCCAGCATCTGATCTACCGCTAGTCGGAGGGCTTGATTCATGATGGGGTCCCTGTATCTGGCCGTCAACTCCCTCGGGGTATTCGTCAAGGGAAGGCCTCGAAGAGAACGGGATTAGATAGCCCTTCCTCAAAATTGACAGGGTCCAGGCATCTGCGTCTTTCTGGGGCCCAGACTTCTGCAAACTGTAAAAGCCTGGCGCCTACAGTTGTCTGAAGGACTTGAGTCTTACTTGGGAGGTTTGATTGACTTCGTAAAAGTCCTCCCTCTTCTATTTGGTTTCCGACCTCTGAACGAAGAGGATCTAGAGGTAGATGCCCCTCGAAAGGGTTCCTGAGAGGTCGGCTTAGCTTTCTTTGTCTTAGTCTGGAAGGTACGGGCGCGGCTTCCTTGCAGACTGTGCTAGAAGGTCCTGCGTAGCTTTGGCAGAGAGAGCCTTCGAAATGTCTTGAACCAGGTGTTTAGGAAACAGCTGTGTAGAGAGAGGGGCAAAAAGCAAAGACGATCTCTGAGCATGTGAGACCGACTTTGTTAAAAATGAGCAAAATACTGATCTTTTCTTCAAGACCCTGCTCCAAACAGTGAAGCTATTTCGCTGGCCCCATCTCTCACCGTATTTATCCCATAACAGGATAAGACACAATTCAAATCCTCCGGAGAAAACGTGTCCGGTCCTTGAGTTTTCTTGGCTAGGACTCCGAGGGACCAATCGAGAAAGTTGAAAACTTCCAAGACTCTAAAAATGCCTTTTAGAATGTGATCCATTTCATTCATTGCCCACGTAGTTCTGGCCGAATTCAAAGCTGATCTTCTAGTGGCGTCTACTAGTGCCGAAAAATCTGCGTCAGCTGAAGACGGAAGGCCCAGTCCCAAGGGTTCTCCTGTCTCATACCAAAATCCTGTCCGTCCTGAAAGCTTCGACGGAGGGAAGGCAAACATTGTTTTCCCCGCTTCCTCTTTAGTACGCATCCATGAACCGAAACTCTTGAGCGCTTTCTTCATAGAAAGAGTCGGCTTCATTCTCACACACGAAGATCCTTTCGTTGCTTTCGCTGTGGAGAACAACGAGTGTGGAGAAGAGGAGCAGTAGGGCTCAAAGACTCTCCGAACTCCTGAAGGAGAAGTTCTGTGAGCTTCTTGTACGAAGAAAACTGTTGCCGATGTATTAGTTTCTTCCTCAGAGGCTTCCTGGTCTTCTTGAGGAGGAGAACGGGGATGAGGATCCCTATGAGAATCCTTAGATGATTTCCTAGCTGGGGTACGGTGCGATGAAGGAGACAAACGTCTTGAATGAGGAGAAGATTCCAAAGTAGAAAGGCGTACAAGAACGACGAGTTGTAAAAGAAGGACGCTTATCCGAAAATTCTTGTCTAAACTCGCATTCTCTAGAAAGACCACGTCTATCCCTAGGGAAACTACGAGAGGGAGAGCGCCTGCTAAGATCCTGTCGCCGATCGTGAGGAGAGCGGCTACTAGGCGCCGAGCGCCTATCTGTCACAGGGCGCTTAGTGGAATCCTGGCGCCTACCAAGCGGCGAAACGTTGCTAAAAATAGGGCGCCTTTCAGGAGCAGGGCGCTTGAGAGGCTCTTGATGCCTACGAAGCGGAGAGCGGCTGCTACGCTCCGAGCGCTTAAACGAAACAGGGCGTTCTGCGAGATCTTGGTCCTTACCAAGGGGAGAACGTCTGTAAGGCTCCGATGCGCCTAAACAGAATCAGGGCGCTTGAGGCGTTCTTGACTTCTTAGCAAGAGGAGACCGATCAGGAGTAGGGAGTCTCGAGAACGAAGAGCGCCTACTAGGAGAACGAAGCAAACGAGGATCAAGGTGTCTTTCTCCAGGAGAACAGCTACTAAACGAATGACGCTTACCAGGAGCAGGGCTCCTACTAGACTCTTGATGTCTTACAGGGGAGGAGCGAACTCCGTGCGATGAGCGCCTACCAGTCACGTTATCCGACGCCCAACTCAGTAGTCGGAAGGAGAAGTGCGCTACTTTCAGAAGGGCATTCCCTAGGTTCTCTGAGAAGACGAGGAGAAGAAAGAAGAGACGGAGACGACGAACCAAGTCTTCTATGACCTGAGCGACTCTCTCTTCTTGCACGAACTCTAGAAGAAGGAGAAACAGAAGGGCTGAGCGTCTACCCGAGGCAGGAATCCGATTTGAGGAAATATCTTCATAGTCCAAGGAGCGCCTATCCGTCGAAATGGCGTCTCGACACCTCCGAGCGGGAGTGGTGTTCCTCTCGTGAAATGTTACGATGAGAAGAAGAATCCTCAAAAGAAGGAGAACGCCGATTACAAGGAGAGCGCTCTTCCGACGAAACGCGCCCTCGATCTCTTGATCGGGAGAGACAAATCCTTCCTTCTACGCGATCTCGATGCCAAGGAGTCCGCCAAGGCTGTGATCTGAGCTTGTAGGCCCGCTAGTACTCGAGAAGGAGAGTCCCCAGGATCTTCTTCCGAGTAAGTAAGCTCAGCGCGAGGCGCGGGAGAAGGAGGGCGATCACCGGATCTCCTAGGCTTCTTTGCTTGCAAGGAAAGCTACATCAGAAAAGTCTTCTGGGCTGGAACCGCTAACAGTACTGAAGGAGCCTCCGCAGCCCTCTTCAACGGGCGTGACGCCTCCTTAGAGCTCCACCCACGCTTCGAAGAAGGAGAAGAGGATGACGAAAAACACTGGCGAAGAATATTCTTCTTCTTACGATCCAAGGCCAAGGCGCCTGGAGCGAACTTCAGGGATCTGCCGAGGGGACGCCTGACCGGTGGGGCTCTCCCTAGCCCTCCTGCGGCTTTCGACTTTCCTCCTCCACTGGAACTGGGAGTCTGGGAGAGGTCTAGGCCTGGAGGCACTAAGGAGCCGGTCAGACGCACCCTCCACATCACTGGGTACACTGCACTTATCATCACTGACACTCTTACCTTGCTCAGTACGAAGATTCTTGTCTTCCTTAGAAACACAAGGAAGCTTTTGAGGCCGCCGCCTCCGAGACGAATCTACGGCTTCGGTGCGGGGAGCAGGAGCTGAGACCTGGGAGGAAGGTTCTAAAACTACATTAATGTTAGTTTCATTCTCACTCATTCTCGACCTGCTCGAGCTCCTTGAAGAAGCTTTATGTACCCTATCCCTTTCAAGTTTCCTAATATAAGAAGAAAGAGCCTTATATTCATCTTCGTTCAAAACCTCACACTCTTGACACGGGTTACTAAACGAACATTCATTCCCCCTACATTTAACACAGAAAGTGTGAGGGTCCACCGCAGCTTTCGGTAACCTCACCTTACATCCATCGGTCACACATACTCTAAACAAAACCGGAGTTTTGGAAACAGAATCAAAATCAGACATTCTACAGGAAAATCCAGTGCAAAGTCAATAACGGTCCACAATCAGCGTATGCCAAGCCAACATAGAGCGAATACGTCACCAAAATGTCCAAATCAATCTCCAGGCAAGCGAGAAATGAAGAATATATCGGAAGAAACGACAACAGTTGTTATCGCTTCAGCGGACAGAAAAAATCTGGCTGGAGAGATAGATTGGTTCATACGGCCCGCCACCCAGCGGCGGGTAAAGGTAGACCACCTGACCTACCTGTCGCGTGTGCCGCGAGATTTGAAATTCTGTCGGAACGTCGGAGACTATAGCTAAGTATATATCTGGCAGGGAAGTTCATGTACAAAATTTCCCAGTCATTTCATTTCCCCCTGAGGGGCCTTTTGATTGAGAGAAACAGAGAGTAGAGTTCACCCCACGTGTGCCCTGCCTCATACCTATCCCCCTCTACTTGCAGACAAATGCTGTGCCTGGCTGTGGTAGAACTTGGAAGTCCTTCAAGCTTGCAATTTTGCTCCGTTCCGCAATTTTCCTAAACACGTGACCAGGGCTGCTCCCCCCACGTGTCCGGGGAGACTGAGAGAAGTTCTCCTACCCTTGTGTTTCCTGGACCTCTGTAAATTTATGTAAATACAGTGCTTTTAAAACTAAAGTCCAGCTTTTATGTAAAAATTCCTCCCTCTTCAACCTTTTTTTTTCTTGTTCAAACCCCTTGTCCTCTAGTCAAGACCTAAATCTTCAATGCAAGT
This sequence comes from Macrobrachium nipponense, assembly GCF_015104395.2. Lineage (NCBI taxonomy): Eukaryota > Metazoa > Arthropoda > Malacostraca > Decapoda > Palaemonidae > Macrobrachium > Macrobrachium nipponense. The sequence continues at coordinate 54,895,373 of NC_061091.1, forward strand.
GTATTTTCTGGGAGGAGACGAGGTGGAATTTTGAATATATATATCTATATATTATATATATTTATATATATAATATATAGATATTATATATATATATATATATATATATATAATATATATATTATATATTATGACTGGTAAAAGTGTTCTGTAACAACAGAATTCCATCTAATAAAAGGAGCCCATAAAAACACCAAAATGTAGAGAGAGAAGTACTATATTTCAGAGACTGCTGTCTCTCTCTTCAGGTATATGAATGAGAAAAGTTTACAGAAAAGGTGGTATTTATACCAAGAGATTCGTCCACAAGTAAGCCAATTTAGGTCAAAGACGGCAAAATTGTAATAATGGACAAAGACTTCTACCTCGACAAAATCAACCAGCTCCTTAGCGACACAAATACTTACGAAAAACTGACGAAAAATCCCCTCCAGAACGTTCCCACAGAATTTTTTCGGAAAGTAAGATTAATTGGCCAAGACAAAAAGAGTATTGAACTATTAGAGAAATTTAGTAATTAATCCTAAATTACCTACTTTTATGGTCTTCCCAAAACTCACAAAGACCATCTTCCATTCAGACCCATCGTTTCATGCGCCGGAGCTTTCAATTACAAAATTT
>NC_061091.1:54900993-54924174 GCF_015104395.2 Macrobrachium nipponense
ACACGATGGACTGTGTTGGGGTCAGATGTGACTTCTCGAAGTTCACCAGAAGTCCCAGGGACGCAGCTAAAGACAGAGTCGTCTTCAAATCCTTTCAGGCACCGGGTCTGCGAGGAGGCTCGTATGAGCCAGTCGTCTAGATAGAGCGAGATTCTGATGTTGGAAAGATGGAGCACCTCGCCACGTTCTTCATTAAGATGGTGAAGATAAAAGGGGCCGTACTCAGTCCGAAACAAAGAGCCCTGAATTGAAAGACCTTCCCTTTCAATACGAACCGAAGGTACTTCATCGATTGGGGATGTATCGGACGTGAAAGTAGGCGTCCTGGAGGTCGAGTGATACCATCCAATCTCCAGGTCTTAAGGCCCCCAGAACTGACTGAGGTGTCTCCATCTTGAACCTCTGCTTCTCTATAAAGAGGTTTAGACGACTTACATCCAAGACGGGCCGCCACCCTCCCGATTGTTTCGGTACAGAAACAATCTGTTGTAAAATCCTGGCGTTGCCAGGTCTAAAACCTGTTCCACTGCTCTTTTCTCGAGCATCTGCTCGAGCAGGTCGAAAAGAATCTTTCGCTTTGTTAGCGGATACGATGGGGACAAGTCCCTGGGAGTGGAAGTCAACGGGGGCGGCTTTATGAAAGGGATCTTGTAACCCTTCTCTATGACGTCGAGAGACCAGGTGTCTGCCTCTCTTACTCTCCAGGCTTCTGCAAACAACTGCAGCCTGGCTCCTACCGGTGACTGAAGGCACGATCTCTCACTTCTTACCCCTAGACTTGGAAGGGGCTCTACCTCTAGGAAGGCTTCTTCCTCGAGGAGACGATCTAGCGGAAGTCCCTCCACGAAAGGGCTTCTGCTTTCTAAACTGTTGCGTTCCAGACGATGTTGAAGGGCCAGCCGGACGTCTCGAAGACTGAGCCAACAGGTCTTGTGTGGCTTTCTCCTGCAGACTCACTGCCAGATCCTTCACCATAGCTTGGGGGAAGAGATGACTCGAGAAGGGAGCATACAAAAGTTCTGTCCTCTGAGCGGGAGAGACAGACTTAGCCGCGAAGTTGCAATAAAGCGACCTTTTCTTAAGAACCCCTGCTGAAAAATGAGAGGCTAACTCCTCTGAGCCATCCCTGACGGCCTTGTCCATGCATGACAATACACTGGACAGCTCCCCCAAGCTGATCGAGTCTGGCTTACGAGATTGGTTGTCTAAGGCTCCAAGACACCAGTCTAAAAAGTTGAAAACTTCTAAGGACCTAAATAGTCCCTTCAAAAGATGGTCCAGTTCGGAAGTCGTCCAAGAAACCTTAGCCGATGCTAAAAGGGCCCTCCTTGAGGCATCCACCACGCTGGCGAAATCACCTTGAGCCGACGTAGGAACCTTCAATCCTAATTCCTCGCCTGTCTCATACCACATCCCTGCCTTACCGCTAAGTCTAGACGGAGGCAGGGCGAAAGTAGTTCTTCCTTTTGCTTTCCTAGACTCCATCCAGGCGTTTACCTTCCGGAAAGCTCTTTTCGTAGATAACGACGTCTTCATCTTCACGAAACCTGGAGACTTACTTGTCTTCGACGACGAAAACTAGAAGGAGGAGAAGAGGAGCAGCTGGCTGAAAAGTATCGCCCAAACGAATCACGAAGTAGTCGTGCCAAAACTTGATAATCTGACGAGGCAGACGTAGCAGGTTGATCATCATCACATCCTCCGAAGAACCGCTAAGTTCTCCTTCTTCCCTACCCGAGTGCAAGTCCGAAGGAAGAGGCAGAAGTCCTTTAGCTCCAAGTCTCCTATCTGAACGATGAAAAGAAGACGAGGGTAACGGATCCTTAACAGTAACAGGATCAGGAGTCCCTTTTAGAGGCGAACGTGCCAAAGGCTCGGGAACCACATCCGAGTGACAGCGAACTTCCACATTCGCGTCCACCGAGGTCTTACTAGAACGTCTACGAGCGTCCATCTGAGCGTCCAATGTAGCGTTCTCTCGAGCGTCCAAATCAGCGTCCAACCGAGCGTCCAGCGAAGCGTCAACGGAGCGTCCTCAAAGAGACTCTTCTACCGTCCCGCGAAGCGTCCTTCCGAACGTCCAGCAAAGAAACTTGATCCACTGCCCGACTAACATAACGTTGAGCGTCAACACTGACATGTCGAAGAGGTGCAGAACGCAAATCGTCGTCAGCAGAAGCGTCGAAGTCGGAACGCCGAGCGTCCTCTCTACGGGAAGGGAGAGGAGCATGCAGAGAACTCTCTCTAACTTGGTGTCTAACGTCACCTCTAGATGAACCCTGGGGAGCAAAACGACGTCTAGAGGGCGAAATATCAGAAGACGGGGACGAAAAAGGAGCCATTGGAGAAGACTGCTTAGATCTCTTGATAGGCAGTCCATCGTCTTTCCTTCGACGCGGGACCGTCTCCTTCTGTTTCAGTAAAGCGTCCAGTTGCCGCTGCATCGCAATGATGATCTCCGTCTGAGATGTCTCCTTACGCGGAGACGAGCTGCGCTTGCGAGAAGGAGAGGGGCGAGGGGACGCCTTCTTCCTTCTCCCAAGAACAGCCTTGGCTCTAGAGCGACTGGGGCGCTCGAGGGCGTCCTCGTCGGATGACGTCCTATACTTCTTCTGGGGCGGAAAGGCTACGCTTTCCGGAGAAGAATGCCACTCAGACATAGCATGACGTGAAGCGTCCAGCTCTTGAAGAGTCCTCTTCAGAGGTCGCGAATCCGCTCGAGATTCCCACCCCTTGCGCGGGGAGGACGCGTCGGAAGACGAGAAACAATCCTTAAGGATACGTGCTCGAGCACGCTCCTTAGCAGCCTGGGAAGCGTCCACAGGAACTGCTGAAGGGACGCCAGATCGGTGGGGGATCCCCGTAACCCTCCTTCGGCCTTCGACATGCCCTCTCCCTGAGTCCTGGGAGTCCGGCAGAGGTCCCAGCCTAGAGGCGCTATAGGGCCGATCTGACGCCCCCTCCACTTCACTAGGGGCACTATCACTGCACTTATTTTGCCTGTTTTCAAGGGCAAGCACTTTAGATTCAAGCGTCTTCAATGAATCTAGAATAAGCGAAAGGGCATTACCCTCCGCAGACACCACTTGAGGGCCCGAAGGCAACACTACAGGGTTAGGAGACACAAATTCTAAAGGAGGGTTAGAAGGGGATACATTAATACCCTGTCTGCTACCCGACTTACTCCTGGAGGAAGACCTCCTAATCCTATCACGTTCTAACTTCTTAACGTAGGATTCATACGTCTTCCATTGCAAATCATCTAAGCTTTCACACTCATTACAGCGCAAATCAAATCTACACTCTTGCCCCCTACACCCTTTACACAATGTGTGAGGATCAACCAAGGCTTTTGGTAGCCTAACCTTGCATTCCACTTTCGAGCACACCCTGGCGCTAGCAGAACTACATCCAGACATTTTTAAGGGAAAAATCTAAGCCAAAATCAATAAACAGTCCAAATCACGTATGCCAAGCTATCGATCCAATCAAAAAACCAAAAAGTCAAAGAGGATACTCAAGCAATATGAAAAGTTTTCCAAAATCCTGAGGCGGAGGTGTGTAAACAGGTGTTTACGACACCGGCGACAGAAGAAATCTGATAGAAAATGGGAATGGTTCCTGATACCCGCCTCCCAGCGGCGGGAATGGGTACTAACCACCCTAACTCCCACTACGTGTGTCGTAAGTTTTAGAAATTCTGTCGGACTTCAGAGAATACAGCTATATATATATCTGACAGGTAAGTTTCATGAACAAAAAAGGGAATCAGGATAATTCATTCCAGCCAACCCAAAAAGAAGGAGGACGAGGCGAGACCAGTCACTCTTGAAGAATCCTTCTCACCTCCAGAGCCACACATCTTAGGTGAGATGCAACATGTCCCTTTAAAGGAGTTGGGTAAGAAAACATCTTTTAGAGCAGCCACCACAGGTCCAAGGTAAAAAGGTTCCAAGGACTTGTGAGCAAAGACCTGAAGGAAGAACAAAGTAAAAGTGTTCCTGATGAGGCCATGGGATTACACAGGTGTCGTTATCGCCAGTTGCAGAGTACAATCATCCTTCTAATTGTCTCACGAAGCCTGAGGGGAGACAATGTGTCCTTAGACACTTCTCTCTCTCTTGGGCTAGCTAGTACTAGAGAAAAATGGCTGGTATCCAGTTTATGAATGACGAGCCTTTCCAGAAAGTAATGCAGCACCTTATAGAGCAAAGTAATGACTGATCTGGATCATTGATTATAAAGTTCAAGGCAGGTCATGAAGGACTCGGACCTGGCAACAGATGCCGAATGATTCAGAGTTCACTACGACATTTGAGATGTTGAAAGATGAAGAGCTCAACAGTCTCAAAACAGCTGCTGTTACATGGAACATATAAGCTATGTAATTACTGGGAAAGTCACTTATACAAAACTTCCTTGTATTTTTGCGACCAAGAATAAAGTATATAAAACCTTTTAAATGAAGCCTTCGGTGCTGGTAGGTGTGAATCACCATCAACTACAAAATAATATTACATATTAAGGAATGATTAAACAATGAACTTAATGCTATGCTATACTATCCTTAATCTAATGAAATCTTAATCACTCCCAAGGAGTCTGACTTGAAAAATTTTGCTTCATTGCTATGGACAAAACAATTTGATAAACACAAAAAAAAGAAAAATTCAACTTTAAACTTACCTTCACAAGTTCCTTAAAGACAGTCATCTGAATCATCCTTCTCTTGTTCAACCCACCAGCCATCTCATTGAAATCAATTGCTTTCTTGACATTTTCCCTGAGAGTCTTTACAAGCATAATATTTACATCTGACTCCAGTAATGCTGCACAAATTTCCTTGAGAAGATCGTTCAATACATCTTCATTAATAATTGTAGCATTGTTGAGAGATTTCAAGGCCGAAGTGATCTTCCGGCCTAAGTCGGCTAACACCATCTTGGATCTTTATCAAACTACTGTACAACTGAAAAGAATGAAATAGGTAAACAAAGTTCCCAAAAGATTTTTAATGTTGCTTAACTTTCCATATTGGACAAATATGTACCATACACTTACTACAAAGCACCGAATTGATATAACTTTTGACTGAAATATAAACATGTGATCTCTACTGTTTAATGGTTACACTACTGAACATTCTATGATAACACCTTACACAACTTATACTATCTAAATAAATATGACACGAAAATAGCCCTTGGCAAAACAGTTTGGGGTGTTTAAATTGTTTCAAATATTTCTTCAAATGGTTTTATTGCAATATTCTTTAAATAATTAGTACTACTGCATTACTATATCTTCCTCATCATAAAAAGGTATACTGTAGACTTTCATAAGATCAGCTTAAACCACACATGCACACTGAGAATCTTGGACTGATCAAGAACAACAAGTGTCTGCATGATCAAGAACAAGAGGCTTGCCATGACACTAAAAGTATACTAATAGCAAACCCTCTCCTCTATCTGCATGTGCCTGATCCATACATATACTCTTGAGTTGTGAATGAACAAGGCACTGCCCAATGACAGAGCGTAGGCATATGAACACATCTCGGTATGTAATGTAGTAAAAGTACATGTACACTGAGTTCTGAATGAACAAGGCACTGCCCAATGGTCTTCATGATCACACACATACAGATTGTCATGGTCCAGTGGTACCATAATGTGGCAGCCTCTTGCACAAGAACCCTCTATGTACATGTGTTCAATTTGAGGATCGTACACGTACCAAGAGAAAAGGTAGCACTGACTCTTCTTTGTGCATCTTGGCAGAAGCATGAACAGATTGTGTCTGGGTGAGTCTTTGTTTCTTGAAAAGAAACAGAAAGACACTGGTTCATGAACAAACTCAAAAACCTGGTGTCAAGCTAACCTAAGGTAGATGTTCCACTTGCAGGCAAGTGAATGTTTTCAAAAACCCCCCAAAGAAGGAAGGTTTTTATTCAAAGCATGATAGTACTTCTTGTGAGAGAGCTTCTTAGATTACTACTTCTTCCCACAGAGGGAAAAGGAGAAAAAAAATGGGGAGCACAACTATGAGGAGGCAGAGGCATGTGCTTCTTAACCTTATTCCATCAATGAGTCTTACTCTCCTTGGCTATAGCAGATGGTCTGTTGACAAAGAAAGCAGCATTAGAGATGTAAGAACTGTGCTCATCAGTGCAAGGATATCTGCAAAGGCAAAACATTCAGTACTACATGTCATCGACAGTCTTGAGTTCCTTAGTAAAAACAGCATCACAAGATGGGTTGCTCAGATTATCAAGGAGCAGAAACCATTGTTAGTACTCAAGCGAAGCAGAGGTAAGCAGTGGCAAACCAAAAGCTACCAACCTCCTTCAGTAAGCCAGAGAGAGAGAGAGAGAGAGAGAGAGAGAGAGAGAGAGAGAGAGAGAGAGAGAGAGAGAGCGAGCCACTACTGCCAAATATTTTCAAGGTAAAAGAGACCTGCCAGCACGATCCTCACAGGACCTACCACTGCAGCACCTATAAAAAGGGCATAAAGCAGTTAAACACTGACAAACTATTTCCTTTACACCTTTTGCTGCCCACTTTTTTGTTAAACTCTGTTAAATAAAAATATACCTAGTAAATGCAAAAAAAAATATAAGAAATTATCATGCAGGTCTATGTCCTGTCATTGCATCAAAATATAGGAAATTGACGTGCAGGTCTATGCCCTGTCATTGCTCAAAATATAAGATATTGATGTGTAGGCCTAATCTCTATGATGTCAACATTTGACATGAAGGATTATGATGAATGAATACCTTAGCTAACATCAGAACTGGTGGCACGAATCTATGCTTCATTTCAATTAATGTGGTCTATGTGGGATCGTTTATGTAGGTCAACACCAATTCAAAAGAAAAAAGCAAGATACTTGTGTACTTGGGCTGCGTTGTGATAAGAAAAAAAGAAAAAAAAGATGAACTAAAAAAAATTATCCAAAATCTTTACAATAACAATAGGCTAGCTATAGGGTAAACTGATTTGATTTGATTATGAAATATCACAATCTCGAAAATTGTATTTTTCCTAACTATACAAACCTGAGGTCCTTTAACAATAGGAATGTAACTTAGCAGCAGCTGGAACCGGTCATAAGCTTCGAACAAGGGGGTTCGGTAGTTAACTGCTTGTCCGATAGTCGGCGGTCAGTGCGACTGAGAGGAGAGGAGTCACTTTGCTTTAGGCCCAGGAAAAACAGTGAGGGGTGGCATGAGGTGGGACTATGTGTAAAGGACCTCAGGTTTGTATAGTTAGGAAAAATGATATTGTTATGATACAATAAAGTTTTATACATACTTACCTGCAGATATATACTTAGCTTTAGACTCCGTCGTCCCGACATAAATTCAAATTTTGCGCCACACGCTACAGGTAGGTCAGGTGATCTACCGTCCTGCCGCTGGGTGGCAGGAATAGGAACCATTCCCGTTTTCTATCAGATTCTTTCTTTCTACCACCTGTCTCCTGCGGGGAGGCTGGGTGGGCCATTAATCGTATATATCTGCAGGTAAGTATGTATAAACTTTATTGTATCATAACAATATCATTTTTATATATTCAACTTACCTGTCAGATATATACTTAGCTGATTGGCACCCTTGGTGGTGGGTAAGAGACAGCTAAATACTGAAATAGACAGGTAAAAAACATATGTTGTAGGTACAAATAAACCTTAGTTCCTACCTGATTAAGCGGAAGACTTCGTGGCTACTGCCCAGGAGTCTGCTTCGCTTCAAGAGGCTCAGCGAGATAGTGATCTATGGCTAAGAGATCTTATGGGTCTGCCAATGGGGTCTTATCCACTTACTCGGCAGAGCCTAAATGGCCTTTGTCAATGGGTGCTAATCCACTAATATGACAATACACCTGCTTTAAAAGCATATACGAGGAGCAAAAACATACATCCCGACCACCTGATCCTAACACCTGTGTTAGTTCTAAAGATTGAAAGGAGTATCCCCAACTCCTGACAACAACCCAAAAACTCAACACCACTATATACACACACACACCAGTACCAAAAAAAATTTTTTGTACACCCTTATTTGTCTGATATTCTTCAGTTCCTTCTGACAAAAAGCCACGGTTGCCTGTGCGACGCCTAGTGCCTTTGACAGTCGAAAACCAAGAACATCTCTAACTATAGGGTTTACGTACATACACAGTAATTAAGGATCAGTTTTTGCTCCAAGTCCCAGCACCGTATCCGCTGACACAAACGGACCGAGAGAGAAGCACTTCTCATAAGTTACCCTGACATCCTTCAGGTAATGAGATGCAAAAACTGAATTGCATCTCCAATATGTCGCTTCGAGAATATTCTTCAACGACATATTCCTTTGAAAGGCTAGAGACGTAGCAACCGCTCGAACTTCATGAGCTTTAACTCTAAGAAGTTTGAAGGAGTCATCTGGGCAATCATTGTGAGCCTCAGTAATTACACTTCTTACAAAGAAGGCTAAGGCGTTCTTAGACACGGGTCTTTTAGGATCTTTCACAGAACACCATAGACCCTGTTGACAACCTCCCAGCTGCTTCTTTTTACTCAGGTAAAATTTAAGGGCCCTTACCGGGCAAAGGGACCTCTCAATCTCTTTGCCTACTAGGTTCGACAGGCCCTTTACTTCAAAGCTCCTGGGCCAGGGCTTTGAAAGATTTTCATTTTTGCCAGAAATAAAGTCTGGAACGAACAAATGGCAGCCTCTCCTTTAAAACCAAACCTAGAATCAAGAGCGTGTATCTCGCTCATTCTTTTGGCTGTAGCGAGAGACAACAGGAATAAACATTTTCTCGTAATGTCTCTGAAGGAGGCAAGGTGTGGAGGTTCGAACCACTTCGAGGTTAGAAATTTTAGGACTACGTCCAGATTCCAGCTCGGGGTTCTAGGAGTATTGATTATTTGAAGTCTCGAAAGACCGGATCAGATCATGAAGATCCTTATTATCCAGCTATTTCTAGGCCTCTGTTCCTGAAAACAGCTGAAAGCATACTCCTGTACCCTTTTATAGTGGATACGGAAAGATGCGATTCCTCCCTCAAGAAAAGAAGGAAATCTGCAATGTTGTTCACAGAGGTATTGGAAGAGGACAGCTTCTTCAATTTACAATATCTCCTAAAGACTTCCCACTTCGATTGATAGACCCGTATAGTTGACGGTCTACGGGCTCTAGCGATAGCCTTTGCAGCTTTTTGAGAAAAGCCTCTCGCTCTGACGAGTCTTTTGATAGTCGAAAGGCAGTCAGAGCGAGAGCGGGGAGGTTTTGATGATACCTCTCGAAGTGGGGTTGTCTGAGCAGATCTGCTCTGTTTGGAAGAGATCTGGGGAAGTCCACCGTCCATTCCAGTACCTCTGTGAACCAATCTTGAGCTGGCCAATATGGGGCTATTAGAGTCATCCGCATCCCCTTTGAGGCCACGAATTTTCTGATTACTTCGCCCAGAATTTTGAATGGGGGAAAGGCGTATGTATCGAGGCCCGACCAATCTAGTAGAAGGGCATCGACAGCGAATGCTCTCGGATCTTCTACTGAAGAGCAGAAGATGTCTATCCTTTTGGAGAGGAACGTGGCAAACAGGTCTATGTGAGGTCTCCCCCATAGAGCCCAAAGATGTCGACAGACCTCTGAGTGGAGGGTCCACTCTGTAGGAAGGACCTGGTTCCTCCTGCTCAGTCTGTCTGCTCTCACGTTCCTCTCTCCTTGGACAAATCTCATGAGGAGGATGATGTTTCTCTCCTTTGCCCAAACTAAGAGATCCCTCGCCAGTTCGAAGAGGGAGAACGAATGAGTCCCGCCTTGCTTTCGAATGTATGCCAGAGCGGTGGTGTTGTCCGAGTTGACCTGGACCACCCCGTCTCTGACTCTTGATTCGAAGTACTTGAGGGCAAGGTGTATGGCTATCAATTCTTTGCAGTTGATGTGCCATGACATCTGCTCGTTCGTCCAGGTGCCTGACACTTCTCTTGTTCCTAGCGTCGCACCCCATCCCGTTTCCGAAGCGTCTGAATACAACACTTGGCTTGGGTTCAGCACGGATAAGGACACTCCCTCGTTCTTTTTGAGAGGGGCTAACCACCATCTCAAGTGATTCTTTACCTCGAGAGTATCTGGAACGAGTCCGAAAGTTGTCCTGTCTTCCAGTTCCATACTTTCTTTAAGAAGAACTGCAGGGGGCGAGTATGAAGTCTCCCTAGGGGGAAGAACTGTTCCAGCGAGGAAAGAGTTCCTAGAAGGATCAACCATTCCCTCGCCGAACTTTGTTCTCTCCCTAAGAAGTTTGAGACTTTCATAAAGCCTCGTATGAGTCTTTCCTGCGAAGGAAAAACTCGAAAACCCCGAGAATCCATCTGAATCCCCAGATAAACCAGGTTCTGGCTGGGGATCATCTGAGACTTCTCGAGGTTCACGAGTAATCCTAGAGATCGAATCAAGTCTAAGGTCGTTTTTAGGTCCTCCAAACACTGAGTTTCCGATCTGGCCCTGATTAGCCAGTCGTCTAAGTAAAGGGAGATTTTTATTCCCTTTAAATGAAGCCACTTCGCTACATTCTTCATTAGGTTCGTAAAAACCTGAGGAGCTGTGGATAGGCCGAAACACAAGGCCCTGAACTGAAAAATCTTACCCTTCATTACGAAACGAAGGTACTTCTTTGACGAGGGATGAATGGGAACATGGAAGTAGGCGTCTTGTAAGTCCAGGGAGACCATCCAATCTCCTGGACGAAGGGCTGACATCACCGATGCAGAAGTTCTCCATACGGAAACTTCTCTTTTTCTACAAATTGGTTCAGGGCACTTACATCTAGAACCGGTCTCCACCCTCCGGAAGCCTTCGGGACTAGAAAAAGGTGGTTGTAAAATCCCGGAGAGTGTGGATCTAGCACCGGCTCGATGGCTCCCTTGTTCCACATTTCCTCTACCATCTGAAGGAGCGTGTTTCTCAGCACAGGTTCCTTGTAACGAGCTGACAGTTCGAAAGGAGTCGACGTCAGGGGAGGTCTGTCCCTGAAGGGGATGCAATATCCCTTTCTCAGAACCGACATCGACCAAGGGTCGGCTCCTCTCTTTGCCCAGGCTTCCGAGTATTCCAGTAGCCTTGCGCCCACAAGTGTTTGGAGGTTCTGTATGCTATTTTCCCTTCTTAAAGGAACGGAAGGCGGTATGATTCTTCCTCGCTTGTCGGAAGTCTTCTTTTTGAAGGGGGGTCGTGTTTGGGACCTCATGAAACGGGCTGTTGATACGGAAGTGAGACTTTTTTAGCAGCTGTCGTAACTGTTCTGTTCTTCTTTGCTGATTGGACAAGAAGGTCTTGCGTCGCCTTCTCAGTAAGTGAGTGTGATATTTCCTTCACTAACTGAGAAGGGAACAGATGTTCAGATAAAGGAGCGAACAGCAATGCAGTTCTCTGAGAAGGAAACAGCCTTGGTCAGAAAAGAACCAAAAACTGCTCTCTTCTTAAGTATCCCTGCTCCAAACAAAGAGGGTAAGATACTTCTCCAGAACCATCCTGGACCGCCTTATCAATACAGGCCAAAATGCTATGAAGCACTTCCGGGCTAGGACTTTCCGATTCTTGAGACTTCTTAGAAAATTACCCCAAGGGACCAGTCTAAGAAGAAATTAAAAACCTCCAGCACGTGGAAGAGACCCTTGAGGAGATGATCCAAATCAGACATGCTCCAAGTAGATCGTGCAGAGGATAAGGCTTGTCTCCTAGAAGAGTCTACCAGACTCGAGAAATCCGACTCTGTAGAAGCAGGAAGAGATAGGCCCATATTCTCTCCTGTTTCGTACCAAATGCCTCTTCTACCTGTCAGTCTGGAGGTAGGCATACAGAAGACAGTCTTTCCTAGTTCTTTCTTGGAATTCATCCAAGAACCGAGAGATTGAAGAGCCTTCTTCATTGAAATGGCCGGTTTCATTTTCAAGAAGGCAGAGGACTTATATGGCTTATTGCTCAAATAGAGAGACCGAGGCGAAGGCGGAGCGGCATGGCTCAGCGATTCTCCGTATTCCTGGAGCAGAAGTGCGGATAAAGTCTTATAATTAGACAGTCCTTCATTAGCTGGGGCTTCGTCTTCCGAGATATCCTCTAGCTCGAGCCCAGCTGAAGGAGAACGATCCCTTGCAACGGACAAACACTCCGTAGGTCGCACATATTCTGCATTAGGAGAGCCTCTATTCGGGGAAGGACTGGCGGAAAAAGACTCTCTACGTTCTTTTGTAAGAGAGCTGGAAGTCCTTTCTATTCTCTTACATGATATCACCGATCTTTCCTTCTGAAGTCCCAAAGAGGAAGATCGCTTCCGAGGAGAAGAACTCTTGGAAGGCGATTCTAGCCTGGAAGGTTCCGCATGTCTGGAACGTTCCGCTTTTGTAGAAAGCTCTTCGCGCTCGGAGAGTTCCTCTCGTGCGGAAAATTCCTCTCGTCTGGAAAGTCTCGCTCGTTTGGACTGTTCCACTCTTCCGGAAAAAGATTCCTGTTTGGAAAGTCCCAAGTGTCTTGAAGGCGATCTGCGCTTTGAAGTTCCCGCTCGCTTGGAAACTTCCGCTTGAGTGGAATGCTTGGAAAGTTCCGTGTGTCTGGAAGGTTCCGCCTGTGCGGAAGGTTCCGCGCGCCTGGAAAGTTTGGAACGTTCGGAATGTTCCACTCGCCTGGAAGATTCCGCGCGCCTGGATAGTTCTTCCACGGGTAAGGAGAGATCGGAACGTCCGCGATGTTCCGAGCGCTTGGAAGGAAACTCTTTGGTATGTTCTGTTACCGTAGAAGATTCCGTGCGCTTGATCATTTCCGAGCGCCTAATAGATTCCTCACCTTTGGAAGGTGCCTCTTGCCGAAAAATCCATGGAACGGTCCTTCAGTTCGTCTACTTCTTCGTTCCTGGACATTCTCTCCTCTCTACCGGAAAGTTCTCCTTGCCTGGAAAGGGCTTCTGTCCTAACTGGCACTTCTCGCCAAGATGGTTCTTCCAGGTCTGAGGAAAACCACTCATCTATAGGAGCTCGTTGCTTGGGAGAAGATGGAACAATCTTAGGAACCTCTCTTTTCGAGGGAGGTACCTCTGAGAGCGCCGCGGACCTCTTTATAGGAAGGGAGTTATCTTTCCTATGAGGTTTCTTGGAAAGAACTCCAACCAATGAGGAGATCTGTTCCTGCACTTTTTGTAGGATCTGAGCAGTAGTCGCATCCCTGTCCGTGTCGGAACGAGGGGAGGGAGATCTGGAAGGTGTCTGAGATTCCCTTACAGCTCTTGGAATCAAAAAGGTTCTCTTTTTTACTGAAGAAGCCTCTTCAGGAAAGTGTTCTGGACTCGAGTCAAGCGCCGTAGCTTTCCAGCTCCTCTTCTAGGTGAAGGCGACTCTGACGACGAAAAACACTCACGAAGGATGCTTTTCCTGTAGCGATCCCTGGCAGTCTGGGGCGTACGAACCTGCCAAGGGGACCTCCTGACCGGTGGGGACCTCTCAACCTTCGTACGGCTTTCGACATTCCTTCTCCTCTGGACCAGGGAGCTTGGAAGAGGTCTAGACCTGGAAGCGTTGTAGAGCCGATCAGACGCCCCCTCCACAACACTGGGGACACTCACATCACTGTCCACTGTTAAATCACCACTCTTACCTTCTAATGCCGCCATTTTGACCTGCATTCTATGAAGGGTAGCCTTCAGATCCGCAATTTCCGCTGCTGAATCTGTAGGATTTAAAATGGGTGAAAGGGCAGAAATAGGGGGAGAAGGATTAATTAATGCATCATGGGGAGAAGCTAGAGAGCTAGAAACTAGTTCGCTAGACCTAGATCTACTTCGGCTTTTGGAAGCTTTCCTCAGCCTATCCCTTTCTAGCTTCTTCATATAAGAAGTAAGATTCTTCCATTCCCTTCTTCTGCACTCAGGTTCTCGCACTCCTTACAGGTGTTAGAAAAAGAACATTCATACTTTCTACAACGCCTGCATGCAGTGCGAGGATCTACCGAAGTTTTCGGCATTCTCACCCTGCAGCCCTCATTCACACACCTCACAACAACACTCGAATCAGACATTCTTAGAAAAATCCAAAATCAAGTTCAATAAACGGTCCACAAATAGCGTATGCCAATACAACGATCCAGGTACGTCACCAAACGTCGGTCAAGAAGATCAATTGCGATGAAAAAAGAATTCCAGCCAGGAGGTACCAACAACAATGTTGACAGTACTGGCGACAGAAAGAATCATAGAAAACGGGAATGGTTCCTATTCCTGCCACCCAGCGGCAGCACGGTAGATCACCTGACCTACCTGTAGCGTGTGGCGCGAAATTTGAATTTCTGTCGAGACGACGGAGTCTAAAGCAAAGTATATATCTGACAGGTAAGTTGAATGTATAAAAATACAATTTTCGGCAAAATGTGATTTGTTCCCATACGTAATACAAACCATCGGTCCTTTAACAATAGGAAGACTCACTTATTGGTGGGTGGAATCTGAGTCTAATAAACAGACTGGTGTTCATCCGACCTTGGTTCCCTCCCTGGTCGTATGAGCAGAGGGAGGGATCCTTGCCTCTGCCCAGCTGATCGGGGTGTGCACTGCGGGATCAGTGGTCAGACCTCTGGACCAAATTTATAACAGGAAGGCAAGCGTACCTCTTATAAATAGCAAGCAAGAACTAGTTCCTACTTCAAGAGCCAATCTGAAGTCATGGGTTTGTCTCTTGTTGGCCTCCACTCCCCCCCTTGTTAGGGGAGTGGTGGATAAATGCTCCTATCCCTACTGAAAGGGATAGGTTGGAGCTCGGTCTTGTAGCTTACCTGCATCTGCCTCCTGTCCAGCGGGGTACAGCACCTACACAACTTGTTGAGCAGCTACCACAGGTCCCAAGGAAAAGGTGTCCAAGGACCTGTGGGCAATATCCCGAAGGTAGATGGGAGTAAAGGTGGTCTGGTTGGCCCAAAACCCTGCCTTCGGAACCTGTGCCATGGAGAAGTTCTTGCGGAACGCAAGGGTTGGACCAATACCTCTGACTTCGTGGGCTCTCGGACGAAGGGTACGAGTGTCGTCACTACCACCTGCGTCGTGCGCCCTCCTGATCACCTGACGCAGCCAGAAAGAAAGTGTGTTCTAGGATACCTCTTTCTTGGTAACCCTGGTGCTAATGAAGAGGTGTCGACGCTCAGCCCTGAGGTGTCGAGTTCTCTTCAGATAGCGCCGTAGTGCCCTCACAGGACAAAGCAGCATCTCATCCGCATCGTTATCGGTGAAGTCCTTCAGGGAGGGGATCGTGAATGACTTGAACCGGTCGTCAGGGACAGAAGGATTCTGAGTCTTCGCTACGAAGTCCGGGACGAAATTGAGCGTCACAGATCCACATCCCCTGGAATGTTTAACATTGAAGGAAAGACCATGAAGTTCCCCTACTCTCTTCGCCAATGCCAGGGCCAGCAGGAAGAGGTTCTTGAGGGTCAGATCTCTGTCTGCAACTCTCGGAGTGGCTTGAAGGGACTTCGAGTCAAACTCCTATGGGCGAGAGTCATATCCCACCCAGGGGGCCTGAGTTCCCTGGGTGGGCAAGACCTCTCGAAGCTCTTCATAAGGAGGGAGATCTCGAAGGAAGAGGAGATATCCACTCCCCGCAGTTTAAGGACTAGAGCCAAGGCGGCTCTGTAACCTTTAATTACGGAGACGGAGAGGAGCTTTTCTTAGCGAAGGAAGACGAGGAAATCTGCTACCTGCTGAAGAGTGGCTGAGACAAGAGAGACCCCGTCCACGACACCAACCACAGAAGACAGACTCTTTCCCTGGTATACAGCTGCAGAGGACTGTCTGAGATACCCATCCATCTCTGTTGCTGCTCGGCAAGAAAAGCCTCTCGCTCGGAAGAGATGGTGGATAACAGCCAGCCGTGAAGACAAAGGGACCGAACCGACCGGTGGTACCGTTCTACGTGTGGCTGGCACAGGAGGTTGTGCCAAGGGGGAATCTCTCTCGGTGCTTCGGCGAGCAGAGCCAGCAGGTCCGGATACCAAACAGCCTGAGGCCATTTGGGCGCCACCAGAATCATCCGAAGATTCGCGGTGACCAGCACCCTGCTGATCACCTTGCGATTCAGACAGAATGGGGGAAAGGCGTAAACGAAGAGGTTGTCCCACGGATTTTGAAGAACATCCTCTGCAGCTGCCCATGGGTCTGGCACAGCTGAGTACAAAATGATGTTATTATGATATAACAAAGTTTCATGTATACTTACCTGGCAGGTATATATATAGCTATATTCTCTGTTCGCACTGGCAGAATTTTCAAAACTCGCGGCAACCGCTAGATCACTGGTAGTTCAGGTGATCGCCACCCCGCTCCCGTGGCGCTGGTGCTTGGAATCATTCCCATTTTCGTCAGATTTTTCTCTGAACCCTGTCTCCTGAGGGGAGGTGGGTGGGAATTTAATTATATATACCTGCCAGGTAAGTATACATGAAACTTTGTTATATCATAATAACATCATTTTCATGTATGACACTTACCTGGCAGGTATATATATAGCTGATTGACACATTTGGAGGTGGGTCAAAAACAGCAACATTGTAAGAGTTTTAAAATTTTAAAATTTAAAATACTCTTAAGATTCCTTACCTGCTAAGGTAGCTGACTTCAGCATTCCTGCCTCTTAGCCTGCTAAACCTTAGTAGCTTCCAACTAGGACGTGACCTATTAGGTTTGATGAAGCTAAATACAAGGGTCTGACAAACTGGACGGGACCAATTGACAGAAACCCTAGCCCTCTCTTACCACGGGCATTCATGCTAGGATAAGTTAGACACTGAACCACACACAAAACTAACCTAACACACTACACTTCACAGACTGAAGAGGGAATCACCCTCTCAGACAACCGTAAAAACAACACCACTTCATTAAAATACCTAGCATGTTAGTAAGTTATGGGGTGGAAAATCCTTTGCCCAATACTGCTCCTGAGGATACATATGGACCCAACGTTTGACAATTGTCAAACGTTGTTTTTGACGTTTCTAAGGTAATGACTTGCAAACACTGAATTAGTCCTCCAAAAACGTCGTTTCAATGATATCTTTGAGGGCCATATTCTTTTTAAAAGCCAACGAAGTAGCTACTGCTCTCACTTCGTGCGCCTTAACCTTAAGGATGCCGAAATTTTCTTCTTGGCATAACATATGAGATTCTTTAATTAGTTCCCTAAGGAAAAAGGCAATAGCATTTTTGGTCATTGCTCTGCTAGGATCCTTCACAGAGCACCACAGTGATTCTGAAGTTCCTCTAATCTTACTGTTTTCTCCAAACTAATAGCGCAATGCCCTTACTGGACAAAGAACTCTCTCTTGTTCCTGTCCTACTAGATCTGAAAGACCCATAATTTCAAACGACCTTGGCCATGGATGAGCTGGATTCTCGTTCTTGGCCAAGAACCCCCTCCTGAAATGAGCAAACCGCTTTGTCATGTTTCCAACCAATATGTTTGCTAATTGCTTGCAGCTCACTCACCCTTTTAGCTGTGGCCAAGGCCACCAAAAAGATGGTCTTTTTTTGAGATATCTCTCAACGAAGCTTGATCCATCGGTTCGAACTTACTAGTTCCTAAAAATTTCAGGACCACATCGAGATTCCAGGAAGGCGCTCTGTATTGGGGTTTCCTTCCTTGTTGCAAAGGACCTTATGAGGTCTCTCAGATCTAGATTATTTGTAATATCTAGACCTCTATGTCTAAATACTGAAGCCAACATACTCCGATACCCTTTAATCGTCTGAGTTGACAATTTTATTTCCTTCTTTAAGTATAAAAGGAAGTCGGCAATTTGGGTCACAGAGGTACTGGATGAAGAAATCTTCCGACTCTTGCACCACTTGCGAAAGATTTCCCACTTCGCCTGGTACACCTTAACAGTAGAGGCTCTTCTAGCTTACCGGCCACCCCGCTCTGGCCGCCTCTCTAGAAAACCCCCTCGCTCTATGACAAGTCTTTCGATAGTCTGAACGCAGTCAGACCCAGAGCGAGGGTGTTCTTGTGGTACCTGTTGAAGTAGAGGCTGTTTGAGTAGATCTACTCTTGGATGGAGTGTCCTTGGTACATCTATTGTCCATTCCAGTACCTCTGTGAACCAATCTCGGGCCGGCCAGTATGGAGCTATGAGAGTCATTCTTGTCCCTTGACTCTCCCTGAATTTCTTCAAAAACCTTTCCTAATATCTTGAACGGGGGAAAGGCGTAGACGTCTAGCCCCGTCCAATCTATAAGAAAGGCGTCTACTGCGACTGCTTGACGGTCTGGGACTGGAGAGCAATAAGTTGTCAATCTCTTTGTCATTGCTGTCGCAAACAAGTCCACCACTGGGCGACCCCATAATTTCCACAGACTCTGGCATACTTCTAAATGAAGAGTCCATTCTGTTGATAGAAGTTGACCTTCCCTGCTCAACAGGTCCGCTCTCACATTCTTCTCCCCTTGAATGAATCTGGTGAGAAGGGTTACATTTTCCTTCTCTGCCCAAAGAAGGATCTCCTCCGCCAACTTGCAAAGAGAGATTGAATGTGTCCCTCCTTGTTTGCGGATGTACGCCAGAGCTGTGGTATTGTCCGCGTTGACTTGTACCACCTTGTTGCGAATCACCGCGTTGAACTCTTTCAAAGCAAGAAAATCGCCAATCAGTTCCTTCCTGTTTATATGCCAAGCCGCTCCTCCTTGCTCCAACGACCTGAAACTTCTTGATGTCCGAGAGTCGCTCCCCCAGCCTCGTCCGACGCGTCTGAGAACAATACATGGTCTGGGTTCTTTTGCTGAGAGACGCTCCCTTCGCTAACTTCCCCGGAGTTAGCCACCCCACCACCGCAATTCCTCTTTGATCTTGCGAGGAATTCGAAACAGGAAGGAATCTGGTTTGTGTTTTCTTGGGCCAGACTTGGTTCAAAAATATTTGTAGGGTCTCATGTGAAGCCTTCCTAGAGAAACGAACCGTTCCAGGGACGAGAGTGTCCCCAGTAAGCTCATCCATCCACTCTCGTGCTGAACATTGTTCTTTCTCTAGAAAGGATTGTACTTTCCGGATGCACTGCTCTTGTCTGTTGGGAGACGGAAAAGCCCGAAAAGTCACTGAGGAGATCAGAATCCCCAAATAAACTAGCTCCTGACTGGGGGTCATATTTGACTTTTCTAAGTTCACCATCAACCCTAACTCTTTCGTTAATGTTAACGTCATTTCTAAGTCCTCCAGACATTGCTTCCTTGATTGGGCTCTTAAGAGCCAATCGTCCAGGTATAGAGACACTCTTATTCCTAGAATATGTAGCCACTTCGCCACGCTCGCCATCACTCTTGTAAAAACTTGTGGGGCTGTGCACAGTCCAAAGCAGAGGGCTTTGAACTGAAAGACCCTGTTCTGGATCACAAATCTCAGGTACTTCCTGGATCCTGCATGAATTGGGATATGAAAATATGCGTCTTGAAGGTCCAGGGTGACCATCCAGTCTCCTGGACGTACCGCTGCCAGTACTGAATCGGTCGTCTCCATCGTAAATTTTGTTTTCTCCACAAATAAATTGAGTTGACTTACGTCCAGTACTGGTCTCCATCCCCCCGAGGATTTCGCTACTAAAAACAGCCGGTTGTAAAATCCCGGAGATAAGGGATCCAGAACAGTTCTTATTTGCTCCCTTTCTGAGCAATAGAAAGAACTTGTTCTTGTAGTCTTCTTTGTTTCCCTGGATCGCTGTAGTGAGCTCCAAGTTCTCTTGGCGATGTCGCAAGAGGTGGTCTCTTCAGAAAAGGGATCTTGTAACCTTCTTTGGCTACCTTGACGACCCAAGGATCTGCTCCTTTTCTTGCCAAATCTCCCAAAACTTCTGGAGTCTGGCACCTACTGATGTCTGAGACTTGTTGTTCATTGCTTAGTACTGGGTGTTCGAACCCCTCTTGGACGGAGCTCTTCTTGCTCTGAAGCAGGACGAGAAAAGGACTTGCCTCGAAAGGGCTGACTAGTTTGCCTTGATTCCTTAGGGGTCTTCTTAACCCCCTTGTTGGGTAAAAATTTTCCTTACCGAGGAAGTTAACAGATCCTGCGTCGCCTTCTGAGTTAGGGAAAGCGAAATATCCTTGAGAATATCCGCAGGAAACAATTGATCCGAAAGTGGGGAGTAACCAATTCGGATTTCTGGAGGCGTTAGAACGCCCTTAGCAGCAAAAGAGCATAGGAGTGACCTTTTCTTTAAAACTCCTGCCTGCGGTGAAAAGAGATGCTAATTCATTCGCTCCATCCCTTAAGGCTTTGTCCATGCAGGACATAATAACTGCTTGGGAGTTGAGAAGCCGTTGATTCATTATCTTCCACTGTTCGTCCCAGAGCCCCCAAGGACCAATCCAGAAAATTAAAAACTCGAAGGTCCGGAAAATCCCTTTCAAGAGATGATCTAATTCTGATGGAGAACCACACTTTGGCCGAATTCAAGGCATGTCTGCGGGAACTGTCAACAATGTTGGAAAAACCCTCCCCTGGGAGGAGCAGGAACTCCCAGGCCGAGATTTTCCCCCGTCGCATACCAATTCCGGACTTCGATGCAATTTGTTTCAGGAGGAAAGAGAACACAGTCTTGCCCGCTTCCCTCTTTTCCTTCAACCACGTATCAATTCTTTGAAGAGCCTTCTTAGCCGTAATCGAAAACTTCATCTTCAAAAACGAGGACTTCTTCGGGGTTTTATTCTTGGAGAATTGAGAAAGGGGTGATGTCGGAGCTGCAGGCTGAAAATCCCCTTCAAAAAGTGAAAGAAGGCAATTCGTCAATTTCTTATAGTCTGAAGAAGGTGCTTCACCTTCTTTTTTCCACTTCCATCAGATTCTAAGTCTTCTAATTCATTTCCTCTTCTGCCGAAGACACATCCTGTAAACCCAGGTCTTGCTGCAGAACAATCTTCTCCAACCTCGCGGGAAGAAACCGGCTCCTGCCGCCTGCGTCCTGCGTCCTTCTGAGGCTCCGAGGTTGCGTCCTGCGTCCTGTTTTCCGGGCAAGCTTGCGTCCTCCGTCCTGCTCCGGAAACTTGCGTCCTGCTTCCTGTTCTCGTAACTTGCGTCCTGCGTCTAAGTTGCGTACTACCCGAGACTCCGAAGCATGACGAGAAGGAGGCAAACCATCATGCGTCCTCTTAGACGACTTGACTGGGAGAGATGCGTCCTTACGCCTCGTAGGAGGATGTTCCGATGTTCCCCACGATTTAACTAAATCGGCTAACCTTCCTTGCATCTCTTCAAGGAAGTTCTAGTCTCTGCTTCCTGGCGGGAAGTCTGAGCAAGCGGAGAACGACGACGAGACGGATCATCAAAACGAGAACTCGATCTTGAGTTCTACGATAAGGAGAAGATATCGGAGAGACTGCTCCGCCGAATTCAGAAGGAGGGCTTCTATCCAGAGAACCGTCGTACCCCTGAGGTCTTGCGTCTTGTCTTGACTTAAAGGATCTCCTCCTTTTAATCGGAATCATCTCTTCCTCATCACTAGAAGAGAAAATCTCGGGACTACTCCACCGTTCTTGAGGGTAACGCTCATCTTGAGAAGACGTAGGTCTATGCGTCCTCTTCAGAGGACGCGAAACTTTCCGCATAACGTCCATACCTGCCTGATGCAGCACTATCTGTAGAGGAAAAACACTTCCCAGGTGTCGCCTTTTCTATGGCGCACTGCTGCAGCCTGGGACGCAACAGGACTGCCTGAAGGGACGACTGATCATAAGGGAACCCCTCTCGCCTCCCTTCGACTGTCGACATGCCTTCTCCGCTTGGGTCTGGGAGCTTGGCAGAGGCCTAGGTCTAGGAGCACGAGTGAGACGATCAGCCGCCCCCTCCACTACACTGACACTTTCCATCGTACCCACTTTGTCTGTAAGACGCTGAATCTGATCGCCCATTGACGCAAGGGCGGCAAACACTTTCACAATATTAGTATCCTCAGAAACAGCAGCGGGCGCAGGAGAGACCTGAGGAGAAGGATTAACAACTTCTACTTGGGAAGAAGGGGGAGAAATAACAGAAGTATTCAAGGCCTTACTAGAAGAACCTGACCTCTCACGAGACACCGATCTTCTTACTCTATCCTTTTTCAAGTCTCTCAACATATTTGGTGAAAGTCTTCCACTCCTTCTCATTTAAACTTTCACACTCATTACATCTATTATCCCAAGTACACAAAACCTCTCTACACTTCTTACATACTGTGTGAGGGTCTACCGAAGCTTTCGGCAGTCTCACCTTGCACCCTTCTTTCATACACACTCGAAAAACTATACCAGAATCAGACATTATAATAACTTCCAATCGCGATTGCCAATCCAACCTTCCAATACGATACCCAATAAACCATCCAAGTACAGCGAAAGTCAGCTAACGAGTTTCGAATTCTAGCAGGGAACCAACAACGATGTTGCCGGTTCAGTGGCAGAAAAAATCTGACGAAAATGGGAATGATTCCGAGCACCACCGCGCCACGGGAGCGGGTGGCGATCACCTGAACTACCAGTGATCTAGCGGTTGCCGCGAGTTTTGAAAATTCTGCCAGTGCGAACAGAGAATATAGCTATATATATACCTGCCAGGTAAGTGTCATACATGAAAACCTGGAGTTTTCTGTTGAGCCGGGTGGCAAACAGATCCACGACTGGACGCCCCCACAGGTTGAAGAGCCTTTCCGCCATGTCTGGGTGAAGGGACCACTCGGTTCCTATCACCTGATCCCGACGGCTGAGCTTGTCTGCTACTACATTCCTCTTGCCTGGAATGTAGCGGGCTGACAGCTCTACTGAGTGTGCCACGGCCCACTCGAGCATCTGCAACGTCAACTGATGCAACGGGAGGGACACTAAGCCCCCCTGTTTGTTAACGTACGCCACTACCGTGGTGTTGTCACTCATCAACACCACTGAGTGTCCCATCAGATGGTCCTGGAACTCTTGGAGAGCGAGAAACGCTGCCTTGAGCTCCAAGACGTTGATGTGAAGGTGCTTGTTGTGATGATCCCACACACCCGCAGCCAGCAACTCCTCCAGGTGTGCACCCCATCCCTCGGTTGATGCGTCTGAAAACAGCAACATCTCCGGGGGGTGCGAAGAGGCACTCCTCTTACGAGGTTCCCGTCGTCCAGCCACCAGGCTAGGCCCTGCCTCACCTCCTCCATGA